>NW_027513687.1:0-152875 GCF_048772815.1 Callospermophilus lateralis
GCAAATATTTTTTCACCCAATCTTGATGATACTTGGTGGTAATGATCGGTACACAAATCCCACATGGCTCACCAAATTTTGTTCTTCTAGGTTGAAGCGTTCATCTACAGTATGAGTTTTTATGTTTAGGTTTCACTCTTTTCTCTTCTATGTAGATAGATGAATTTGGAACTCTAAATCCAACATGGTTTGTAGTCGCTCTTTGAAACTTGACAAAAAAATGTAGTTCTCAGTTTTGTCTCTATGGTTTGTTTTTTCTTCAATTAGCCCTAAGCAGAGACTGTGGAAAGTCCTTTAATAAAAAGTGTTGCCAAGCTTCCTATAAATTACGGGTTTCCGAAATACCAGCAAATATTTTTTTACCCAATCTTGATGATACGTGGTGGTAATGACAAGTACACAAATCCCACTTGGCTCACCAAATTTTGTTCTTCTATGTTGAAGCGTTCGTCTACAGTAGCAGTTTTTATGTTTAGGTTTCACTCTGTTCTCTCCTATGTAGATAGATGAATTTGAAACTCTAAATCCAACATGGTTTGTAGTAGCTTTTTGAAACTTGACAAAATAAAGGAGTTCTCAGTTTTGTCTCTATAATTTGTTTCCTCCTCAAGTAGCCCTAAGGAGAGACTGTGGAAAAGCACTTTCATTGAAAGGGGTTGCAAGCTTCCAAGAAATTACGAGTTTCCGAAATATCAGCATATATTTTCTCACCCAATCTTGATGATACTTGGTGGTAATGATCGGTACACAAATCCCACTTGACTCACCATATTTTGGTCTTTTAGTTTGAAGCGTTCGTTTACAGTAGCAATTTATATTCTCAGGTTTCCCTCTGTTCTCTCCTATATACATAGATGAATTTGGAACACTAAATCCAACATGGTTTGTAGTAGCTCTTTGAAACTTGACAAAATAAAGGAGTTCTCAGTTTTGTCTCTATGTTTTGTTTCCCCTTCAAGTAGCCCAAGGCACAGACTGTGGAAATGCACTTTCATTGAGAGGGGTTGCCAAGCCTCTAAGAAATAACGAGTTTCCGAAAAACCAGCAAATAATATTTCACCCAATCTTGATGATACTTGGTGGTAATGATCAGTAAACAAATCCCACTTGGCTCACCATATTTTTGTTCTTCTAGGTTGAAGCGTTCGGCTACAGTAGTCGTTTTTATATTTAGGTTTTCCTCTGTTCTCTCCTATATAGATAGATTAACTTGGAACTCCAAATCCAACATGGTTTGTAGTCGCTCTTTGAAACTTGACAAAAAAAAGTAGTTCTCAGTTTTGTCTCTATGGTTTGTTTTTTCTTCAATTAGCCCTAAGCAGAGACTGTGGAAAAAAACTTTCATTAAAAAGGGTTGACAAGCTTCCTATAAATTACGAGTTTCCGAAATACCAGCAAATATTTTTTCAACCAATCTTGATGATACGTGGTGGTAATGACAAGTACACAAATCCCACTTGGCTCACCAAATTTTGTTCTTCTATGTTGAAGCGTTCATCTACAGTAGTCGTTTTTATATTTAGTTTTCCCTCTGTTCTCTCCTATATAGATAGATGAAATTGGAACTCTAAATCCAACATGGTTTGTAGTAGCTCTTTGAAACTTGGCAAAATAAAGGAGTTCTCAGTTTTGTCTCTATGGTTTGTTTCCTCTTCAACTAGCCCTAGGCACAGACTGTGGAAAATCACTTTCATTGAGAGGGGTTGCTAAGCTTCTAAGAAATAACGAGTTTCCGAAATACCAGCAAATATTTTTTCACCCAATCTTGATGATACTTGGTGGTAATGATCAGTACACAAATCCCACTTGGCTCACCAAATTTTGTTCTTCTAGTTTGAAGCGTTCGTCTAGAGTAGCAGTTTTTATGTTTAGGTTTCACTCTGTTCTCTCCTATGTAGATAGATGAATTTGGAACTCTAAATCCAACATGGTTTGTAGTACCTCTTTGAAACTTGACTAAATAAAGGAGTTCTCAGTTTTGTCTCTATAATTTGTTTCCTCTTCAAGTAGCCCATACAGAGATTGTGGAAAAGCCTTTTCATTGAAAGGGGTTGCCAAGCTTCCAAGAAATTACGAATTTACGAAATACCATCAAATATTTTTTCACCCAATCTTGATGATACGTGGTGGTAATGATCATTACACAAATCCTACTTGGCTCACCAAATTTTGTTCCTCTAGGTTGAAGCGTTCGTTTACAGCAGCAGTTTTTATTTTTAGTTTTCCCTTTGTTCTCTCCTATATAGATAGATGAATTTGAAACTCTTAATCCAACAAGGTTTGTAGTAGCACTTTGAAAGTTGTCAAAATAAAGGAGTTCTCACTTTTGTCTCAATGGTTTTTTTTCTATTCAAGTAGCCCTAGGCACAGACTGTGGAAAAGCACTTTCATTGAGAGGGGTTGCCAAGCTTCTAAAAATAACGAGTTTCCGAAATACCAGCAAATATTCTTTCACCCAATCTTGATGAAACTTGGTGGTAATGATCAGTACACAAATACCACTTGGCTCACCAAATTATGTTCTTCTAGGTTGAAGCGTTCGTCTACAGTAGCAGTTTTTATGTTTAGGTTTCACTCTGTTCTCTCCTATGTAGATAGATGAATTTGGAACTCTAAATCCAACATGGTTTGTAGTAGCTGTTTGAAAATTGACAAAATAAAGGAGTTCTCAGTTTTGTCTCTATAATTTGTTTCCTCTTCAAGTAGCACTAAGGAGAGACTGTGGAAAAGCACTTTCATTGAAAGGTGTTGCAAGCTTCCAAGAAATTACGAGTTTCAGAAATACCAGCATTATTTTTTCACCCAATCTTGATGATACTTGGTTTTAATGATCGGTACAAATATCCCACTTGATTCACCAAATTTTGTTCTTTTAGTTTGAAGCGTTCGTTTACAGTAGCAGTTTATATTCTCAGGTTACCCTCTGTTCTCTCCTATATAGATAGATGAATTAGGAACTCTAAATCCAACATGGTTTGTAGTAGCTCTTTGAAACTTGAAAAAATAAAGGAATTCTAAGTTTTGTCTCTATTATTTGTTTCCTCTTCAAGTAGCCCTAAGCAGAAACTGTGGAAAAGCAATTTCATTGAAAGGGGTTGCCAAGGTTCCAAAAAATTACGAGTTTCCGAAATGCCAGCAAATATTTTTTCATCCAATCTTGATGATACTTGGTGGTAATGATCAGTACACAAATCCCACTTGGCTCACCAAATTTTGTTCTTCTAGGTTGAAGCATTCGTCTACAGTAGCAGTTTTTATATTTAGGTTTTCCTCTGTTCTCTCCTATATAGATAGATTAATTTGGAACTCTAAATCCAACATGGTTTGTAGTCGCTCTTTGAAACTTGACAAAAAAATGTAGTTCTCAGTATTGTCTCTATGGTTTGTTTTTTCTTCAATTAGCCCTAAGCAGAGACTGTGGAAAAGCACTTTCATTAAAAAGGGTTGCCAAGCTTCCTATAAATTACGAGTTTCCGAAATACCAGCAAATATTTTTTTCACCCAATCTTGATGATACGTGGTGGTAATGACAAGTACACAAATCCCACTTGGCTCTCCAAATTTTGTTCTAGGTGGAAGCGTTCGTTTCCAGTTGCAGTTTTTATTTTTGGTTTCACTCTGTTCTCTCCTATATACATAGATGAATTTGGAACTCTAAATCCAACATGGTTTGTAGTCGCTCTTTGAAACTTGACAAAAAAAGTAGTTCTCAGTTTTGTCTCTATGGTTTGTTTCCTCTTAGTAGCCCTAAGCAGAGACTGTGGAAAAGCACTTTCATTGAAACGGGTTGCCAAGCTTCTAAGAAATAACGAGTTTCTGAAACACCAGCAAATATTTTTTCACCCAATCTTGATGATACTTGGTGGTAATGATCAGTACACTAATCCCACATGGCTCACCAAATTTTGTTCTTCTAGGTTGAAGCGTTCATCTACAGTATGAGTTTTTATGTTTAGGTTTCACTCTTTTCCCTTCTATGTAGATAGATGAATTGGGAACTCTAAATCCAACATGGTTTTTAGTAGCTCTTTGAAACTTGACAAAATAAAGGAGTTCTCCCTTTTGTCTCTATAATTTGTTTCCTCTTCAAGTAGCCCTAAGCAGAGACTGTGGAAAAGCACTTTCATTGACAGGGGTTGCGAAGCTTCCAAGAAATAACGAGTTTCCGAAAAACCAGCAAATATTTTTTCACCCAATCTTGATGATACTTGGTGGTAATGATCAGTAAACAAATCCCACTTGGCTCACCAAATTTTGTTCTTCTAGGTTGAAGCGTTAGGCTACAGTAGTCGTTTTTATATTTAGGTTTTCCTCTGTTCTCTCCTATATAGATAGATTAATTTGGAACTCTAAATCCAACATGGTTTGTAGTCGCTCTTTGAAACTTGACAAAAAA
The DNA here is from genome assembly GCF_048772815.1 of Callospermophilus lateralis. Taxonomy (NCBI): domain Eukaryota; kingdom Metazoa; phylum Chordata; class Mammalia; order Rodentia; family Sciuridae; genus Callospermophilus; species Callospermophilus lateralis. The sequence continues at coordinate 4,397 of NW_027513687.1, forward strand.
AAAGTAGTTCTCAGTTTTGTCTCTATGGTTTGTTTCCTCTTCAAGTAGCCCTAAGCAGAGACTGTGGAAAAGCACTTTCATTGACAGGGGTTGCCAAGCTTCCAAGAAATAACGAGTTTCCGAAATACCAGCAAATATTTTTTCACCCAATCTTGATGATACTTGGTGGTAATGATCGGTACACAAATCCCACTTGACACACCAAATTTTGGACTTCTAGGTTGAAGCGTTCATTTTCAGAAGCAGTTTATATTTTCAGGTTTCCCTCTGTTCTCTCCTATATAGATAGATGAATTTGGAACTCTAAATCCAACATGGTTTGTGGTAGCTCTTTGAAACTTGACAAAATAAAGGAGTTCTCAGTTTTGTCTCTATGTTTTGTTTCCCCTTCAAGTAGCCCAAGGCACGGACTGTGGAAACGCACTTTCATTGAGAGGGGTTGCCAAGCTTCTAAGAAATAACGAGTTTTCGAAAAACCAGCAAATATTTTTTCACCCAATCTTGATGATACTTGGTGGTAATGATCGGTAAACAAATTCCACTTGGCTCACCAAATTTTGGTCTTCTAGGTTGAAGCGTTCGTCTACAGTACTCGTTTTTATATTTAGGTTTTCCTCTGTTCTCTCCTATATAGATAGATTAATTTGGAACTCTAAATCAAACATGGTTTGTAGTCGCTCTTTGAAACTTGACAAAAAAAAAGTAGTTCTCAGTATTGTCTCTATGGTTTGTTCCTCTTCAAGTAGCCCTAAACAGAGACTGTGGAAAAGCACTTTCATTGAAAGGGGTTGCCAATCTTCCAAGAAATATCGAGTTTCTGAAACACAAGCAAATATTTTTTCACCCAATCTTGATGATACTTTGTGGTAATGATCGGTATACAAATTCCACTTGGCTCACCAAATTTTGTTCTTCTATGTTGAAGCATTCATCTACAGTATCAGTTTTTATGTTTAGGTTTCACTCTGTTCTCTTCTATGTAGACAGATGAATTTGGAACTCTAAATGCAACATGGTTTGTAGTAGCTCTTTGAAACTTGACAAAAAAATGTAGTTCTCAGTTTTGTCTCTATGGTTTGTTTTTTCTTCAATTAGCCCTAAGCAGAGACTGTGGAAAAAAACTTTCATTAAAAAGGGTTGACAAGCTTCCTATAAATTACGAGTTTCCGAAATACCAGCAAATATTTTTTCAACCAATCTTGATGATACGTGGTGGTAATGACAAGTACACAAATCCCACTTTCCTCACCAAATTTTGTTCTTCTATGTTGAAGCGTTCATCTACAGTAGTCGTTTTTATATTTAGTTTTCCCTCTGTTCTCTCCTATATAGATAGATTAATTTGGAACTCTAAATCCAACATGGTTTGTAGTCGCTCTTTGAAACTTGACAAAAAAAAAGTAGTTCTCAGTTTTGTCTCTATGGTTTGTTTCCTCTTCAAGTAGCCTTAAGCAGAGACTGTGGAAAAGCACTTTCATTGACAGGGGTTGCCAAGCTTCCAAGAAATAACGAGTTTCCGAAATACCAGCAAATATTTTTTCACCTAATCTTGATGATACTTGGTGGTAATGATCGGTACACAAATCCCACTTGACACACCAAATTTTGGTCTTCTAGGTTGAAGCGTTCATTTTCAGAAGCAGTTTATATTTTCAGGTTTCACTCTGTTCTCTCCTATATAGATAGATGAATTTGGAACTCTAAATCCAACATGGTTTGTGGTAGCTCTTTGAAACTTGACAAAATAAAGGAGTTCTCAGTTTTGTCTCTATGTTTTGTTTCCCCTTCAAGTAGCCCAAGGCACGGACTGTGGAAACGCACTTTCATTGAGAGGGGTTGCCAAGCTTCTAAGAAATAACGAGTTTCCGAAAAACCAGCAAATATTTTTTCACCCAATCTTGATGATACTTGGTGGTAATGATCGGTAAACAAATTCCACTTGGCTCACCAAATTTTGGTCTTCTAGGTTGAAGCGTTCGTCTACAGTACTCGTTTTTATATTTAGGTTTTCCTCTGTTCTCTCCTATATAGATAGATTAATTTGGAACTCTAAATCAAACATGGTTTGTAGTCGCTCTTTGAAACTTGACAAAAAAAAAAGTAGTTCTCAGTATTGTCTCTATGGTTTGTTCCTCTTCAAGTAGCCCTAAACAGAGACTGTGGAAAAGCACTTTCATTGAAAGGGGTTGCCAAGCTTCCAAGAAATATCGAGTTTCTGAAACACAAGCAAATATTTTTTCACCCAATCTTGATTATACTTTGTGGTAATGATCGGTATACAAATCCCACTTGGCTCACCAAATTTTGTTCTTCTATGTTGAAGCATTCATCTACAGTATCAGTTTTTATGTTTAGGTTTCACTCTGTTCTCTTCTATGTAGACAGATGAATTTGGAACTCTAAATGCAACATGGTTTGTAGTAGCTCTTTGAAAATTGACAAAAAAAGTAGTTCTCAGTTTTGTCTCTATGTTTTGTTTTTTCTTCAATTAGCCCTAAGCAGAGACTGTGGAAAAGCACTTTCATTAAAAAGGGTTGCCAAGCTTCCAAGAAATAACGAGTTTCCGAAATACCAGCAAATATTTTTTCACCCAATCTTGATGATACGTGGTGGTAATGATCAGTACACAAATACCACTTGGCTCACCAAATTATGTTCTTCTAGGTTGAAGCGTTCGTCTACAGTAGCAGTTTTTATGTTTAGGTTTCATTCTGTTCTCTCCTATGTTGATAGATGAATTTGGAACTCTTAATTCAACATGGTTTGTAGTAGCACTTTGAAAGTTGACAAAATAAAGGAGTTCTCACTTTTGTCTCAATGGTTTGTTTCCTCTTCAAGTAGCCCTAAGGAGAGACTGTGGAAAAGCACTTTCATTGAAAGGGGTTGCAAGCTTCCAAGAAATTACGAGTTTCCGAAATAGCAGCATGTATTTTTTCACCCAATCTTGATGATACTTTGTGGTAATGATCGGTATACAAATCCCACTTGACTCACCATATTTTGGTCTTTTAGTTTGAAGCGCTCGTTTACAGTAGCAATTTATATTCTCAGGTTTCCCTCTGTTCTCTCATATATAGATAGATGAATTTGGAACTCTAAATCCAACATGGTTTGTAGTAGCTCTTTGAAACTTGACAAAATAAAAATGTTCTCAGTTTTGTCTCTATGGTTTGTTTCCTCTTCAAATACCCCTAGGCACCGACTGGGGAAAAGTACATTCATTTAGAGGGGTTGCCAAGCTTCAAGGAAATAACGAGTTTCTGAAATACCAGCAAATATTTTTTCATGCAATCTTGATGATACGTGGTAGTAATGATCAGTACACAAATCCTACGTGGCTCACCAAATTTTGTTCCTCTAGGTTGAAGCGTTCGTTTACAGCAGCAGTTTTTATTTTTAGTATTCCCTCTGTTCTCTCCTATATAGATAGATGAATTTGGAACTCTTAATTCAACATGGTTTGTAGTAGCACTTTGAAAGTTGACAAAATAAAGGAGTTCTCACTTTTGTCTCAATGGTTTGTTTCCTATTCAGGTAGCCCTAGGCACAGACTGTGGAAAAGCACTTTAATTGAAACGGGTTGCCAAGCTTCTAAGAAATAACGAGTTTCTGAAACACCAGCAAATATTTTTTCACCCAATCTTGATGATACTTGGTGGTAATGATTGGTACACAAATGCCACTTGGCTCACCAAACTTTGTTCTTCTAGGTTGAAGCATTCATCTACAGTATCAGTTTTTATGTTTAGGTTTCACCCTGTTTTCTTCTATGTAGATACATGAATTTGGAACTCTAAATCCAACATGGTTTGTAGTAGCTCTTTGAAACTTGACAAAAAAAGTAGTTCTCAGTTTTGTCTCTATGGTTTGTTTTCTCTTCAATTAGCCCTAAGCAGAGACTGTGGAAATGCACTTTCATTAAAAAGGTTTGCCAAGCTTCCAAGAAATAACGAGTTTCCGAAATACCAGCAAATATTTTTTCACCCAATCTTGATGATACGTGGTGGTAATGACAAGTACACAAATCCCACTTGGCTCCCCAAATTTTGTTCTTCTAGGTGGAAGCGTTCGTTTACAGTTGCAGTTTTTATTTTTGGTTTCACTCTGTTCTCTCCTATATAGATAGATGAATTTGAAACTCTAAATCCAACATGGTTTGTAGTAGCTCTTTGAAACTTGACAAAATAAAGGAGTTCTCAGTTTTGTCTCTATGGTTTCTTTCCCCTTCAAGTAGCCCTAGGCACAGACTGTGGAAACGCCCTTTCATTGAGAGGGGTTGCCAAGCTTCTAAGAAATAACGAGTTTCCGAAAAACCAGCAAATATTTTTTCACAAAATCTTGATGATGCTTGGTGGTAATGATCAGTAAACAAATACCACTTGGCACACCAAATTTTGCTCTTCTAGGTTGAAGCGTTCGTCTACAGTTCTCGTTTTTATATTTAGGTTTTCCTCTGTTCTTTCCTATATAGATAGATGAATTTGGAACTCTAAATCCAACATGGTTTGTAGTAGCTGTTTGAAACTTGACAAAATAAAGGAGTTCTCAGTTTTGTCCCTATGGTTGTTTCCTCTTCATGTAGCCCTAGGCACAGACTGTGGAAAACCAGTTTCATTGAGAGGGGTTGCCAAGCTTCCAAGAAATAACGAGTTTCCGAAATACCAGCAAATATTTTTTCACACAATCTTGATGATACTTGGCGGTAATGATCAGTACACAAATTCCACTTTGCTCACCAAATTTTGTTCTTCTAGGTTGAAGCGTTCATCTACAGTAGCAGTTTTTATGTTTAGGTTTCACTCTGTTCTCTCCTATGTAGATAGATGAATTTGGAACTCTAAATCCAACATGGTTTGTAGTACCTCTTTGAAACTTGACAAAATAAAGGAGTTCTCAGTTTTGTCTCTATAATTTGTTTCCTCTTCAAGTAGCCCATACAGAGATTGTGGAAAAGCATTTTCATTGAAAGGGGTTGCCAAGCTTCCAAGAAATTATGAATTTACGAAATACCATCAAATATTTTTTCACCCAATCTTGATGATACGTGGTGGTAATGATCATTACACAAATCCTACTTGGCTCACCAAATTTTGTTCCTCTAGGTTGAAGCGTTCGTTTACAGCAGCAGTTTTTATTTTTAGTTTTCCCTTTGTTCTCTCCTATATAGATAGATGAATTTGAAACTCTTAATCCAACAAGGTTTGTGGTAGCACTTTGAAAGTTGACAAAATAAAGGAGTTCTCACTTTTGTCTCAATAGTTTGTTTCCTATTCAAGTAGCCCTAGGCACAGACTGTGGAAAAGCACTTTCATTGAGAGGGGTTGCCAAGCTTCTAAAAATAACGAGTTTCCGAAATACCAGCAAATATTCTTTCACCCAATCTTGATGAAACTTGGTGGTAATGATCAGTACACAAATACCACTTGGCTCACCAAATTATGTTCTTCTAGGTTGAAGCGTTCGTCTACAGTAGCAGTTTTTATGTTTAGGTTTCACTCTGTTCTCTCCTATGTAGATAGATGAATTTGGAACTCTAAATCCAACATGGTTTGTAGTAGCTGTTTGAAAATTGACAAAATAAAGGAGTTCTCAGTTTTGTCTCTATAATTTGTTTCCTCTTCAAGTAGCACTAAGGAGAGACTGTGGAAAAGCACTTTCATTGAAAGGTGTTGCAAGCTTCCAAGAACTTACGAATTTCAGAAATACCAGCATGTATTTTTTCACCCAATCTTGATGATACTTGGTTTTAATGATCGGTACAAATATCCCACTTGATTCATCAAATTTTGGTCTTTTAGTTTGAAGCGTTCGTTTACAGTAGCAGTTTATATTCTCAGGTTACCCTCTGTTCTCTCCTATATAGATAGATGAATTAGGAACTCTAAATCCAACATGGTTTGTAGTAGCTCTTTGAAACTTGAAAAAATAAAGGAATTCTAAGCTTTGTCTCTATTATTTGTTTCCTCTTCAAGTAGCCCTAAGCAGAAACTGTGGAAAAGCACTTTCATTGAAAGGGGTTGCCAAGGTTCCAAAAAATTACGAGTTTCCGAAATACCAGCAAATATTTTTTCATCCAATCTTGATGATACTTGGTGGTAATGGTCAGTACACAAATCCCACTTGGCTCACCAAATTTTGTTCTTCTAGGTTGAAGCATTCGTCTACAGTAGTCGTTTTTATATTTAGGTTTTCCTCTGTTCTCTCCTATATAGATAGATTAATTTGGAACTCTAAATCCAACATGGTTTGTAGTCGCTCTTTGAAACTAGACAAAAAAATGTAGTTCTCAGTATTGTCTCTATGGTTTGTTTTTTCTTCAATTAGCCCTAAGCAGAGACTGTGGAAAAGTACTTTCATTAAAAAGGGTTGCCAAGCTTCCTATAAATTACGAGTTTCCGAAATACCAGCAAATATTTTTTTCACCCAATCTTGATGATACGTGGTGGTCATGACAAGTACACAAATCCCACTTGGCTCTCCAAATTTTGTTCTTCTAGGTGGAAGCGTTCGTTTCCAGTTGCTGTTTTTATTTTTGGTTTCACTCTGTTCTCTCCTATATACATAGATGAATTTGGAACTCTAAATCCAACATGGTTTGTAGTCGCTCTTTGAAACTTGACAAAAAAAAAAAGTAGTTCTCAGTTTTGTCTCTATGGTTTGTTTCCTCTTAGTAGCCCTAAGCAGAGACTGTGGAAAAGCACTTTCATTGAAACGGGTTGCCAAGCTTCTAAGAAATAACGAGTTTCTGAAACACCAGCAAATATTTTTTCACCCAATCTTGATGATACTTGGTGGTAATGATCAGTACACAAATCCCACATGGCTCACCAAATTTTGTTCTTCTAGGTTGAAGAGTTCATCTACAGTATGAGTTTTTATGTTTAGGTTTCACTCTTTTCTCTTCTATGTAGATAGATGAATTGGGAACTCTAAATCCAACATGGTTTTTAGTAGCTCTTTGAAACTTGACAAAATAAAGGTGTTCTCACTTTTGTCTCTATAATTTGTTTCCTCTTCAAGTAGCCCTAAGCAGAGACTGTGGAAAAGCACTTTCATTGACAGGGGTTGCGAAGCTTCCAAGAAATAACGAGTTTCCGAAAAACCAGCAAATATTTTTTCACCCAATCTTGATGATACTTGGTGGTAATGATCAGTAAACAAATCCCACTTGGCTCACCAAATTTTGTTCTTCTAGGTTGAAGCGTTAGGCTACAGTAGTCGTTTTTATATTTAGGTTTTCCTCTGTTCTCTCCTATATAGATAGATTAATTTGGAACTCTAAATCCAACATGGTTTGTAGTCGCTCTTTGAAACTTGACAAAAAAATGTAGTTCTCAGTTTTGTCTCTATGGTTTGTTTTTTCTTCAATTAGCCCTAAGCAGAGACTGTGGAAAGCCCTTTAATAAAAAGTGTTGCCAAGCTTCCTATAAATTACGGGTTTCCGAAATACCAGCAAATATTTTTTTACCCAATCTTGATGATACGTGGTGGTAATGACAAGTACACAAATCCCACTTGGCTCACCAAATTTTGTTCTTCTAGGTTGAAGTGTTCGTCTACAGTAGTCGTTTTTATATTTAGGTTTCCCTCTGTTCTCTCCTATATAGATAGATTAATTTGGAACTCTAAATCCAACATGGTTTGTAGTCGCTCTTTGAAACTTGACAAAAAAAGTAGTTCTCAGTTTTGTCTCTATGATTTCTTTCCTCTTCAAGTAGCCCTAAGCAGAGACTATGGAAAAGCACTTTCATTGAAAGGGGTTGCCAAGCTTCCAAGAAATAACGAGTTTCTGAAACACCAGCAAATATTTTTTCACCCAATCTTGATGATACTTGGTGGTAATGATCGGTACACAAATCCCACATGGCTCACCAAATTTTGTTCTTCTAGGTTGAAGCGTTCATCTACAGTATGAGTTTTTATGTTTAGGTTTCACTCTTTTCTCTTCTATGTAGATAGATGAATTTGGAACTCTAAATCCAACATGGTTTGTAGTAGCTCTTTGAAACTTGACAAAATAAAGGAGTTCTCAGTTTTGTCGCTATGGTTTGTTTCCTCTTCAAGTAGCCCTAGGCACAGACTGTGGAAAAGCACTCTCATTGAGAGGGGTTGCCAAGCTTCTAAGAAATAACGAGTTTCCGAAATACCAGCAAATATTTTTTTCACCCAATCTTGATGAAACTTGCTGGTAATGATTAGTACACAAATACCACTTGGCTCACCAAATTATGTTCTTCTAGGTTGAAGCGTTCGTTTACAGTAGCAGTTTTTATGTTTAGGTTTCACTCTGTTCTCTCCTATGTAGATAGATGAATTTGGAACTCTAAATCCAAAATGGTTTGTAGTAGCTCTTTGAAACTTGAAAAAATAAAGGAGTTCTCAGTTTTGTCTCTATAATTTGTTTCCTCCTCAAGTAGCCCTAAGGAGAGACTGTGGAAAAGCACTTTCATTGAAAGGGGTTGCAAGCTTCCAAGAAATTACGAGTTTCCGAAATAGCAGCATGTATTTTCTCACCCAATCTTGATGATACTTGGTGGTAATGATCGGTACACAAATCCTACTTGACTCACCATATTTTGGTCTTTTAGTTTGAAGCGTTCGTTTACAGTAGCAATTTATATTCTCAGGTTTCCCTCTGTTCTCTCCTATATACATAGATGAATTTGGAACACTAAATCCAACATGGTTTGTAGTAGCTCTTTGAAACTTGACAAAATAAAGGAGTTCTCAGTTTTGTCTCTATGTTTTGTTTCCCCTTCAAGTAGCCCAAGGCACAGACTGTGGAAATGCACTTTCATTGAGAGGGGTTGCCAAGCCTCTAAGAAATAACGAGTTTCCGAAAAACCAGCAAATAATATTTCACCCAATCTTGATGATACTTGGTGGTAATGATCAGTAAACAAATCCCACTTGGCTCACCATATTTTTGTTCTTCTAGGTTGAAGCGTTCGGCTACAGTAGTCGTTTTTATATTTAGGTTTTCCTCTGTTCTCTCCTATATAGATAGATTAATTTGGAACTCTAAATCCAACATGGTTTGTAGTCGCTCTTTGAAACTTGACAAAAAAAAAGTAGTTCTCAGTTTTGTCTCTATGGTTTGTTTTTTCTTCATTAGCCCTAAGCAGAGACTGTGGAAAAAAACTTTCATTAAAAAGGGTTGACAAGCTTCCTATAAATTACGAGTTTCCGAAATACCAGCAAATATTTTTTCAACCAATCTTGATGATACGTGGTGGTAATGACAAGTACACAAATCCCACTTGGCTCACCAAATTTTGTTCTTCTATGTTGAAGCGTTCATCTACAGTAGTCGTTTTTATATTTAGTTTTCCCTCTGTTCTCTCCTATATAGATAGATGAAATTGGAACTCTAAATCCAACATGGTTTGTAGTAGCTCTTTGAAACTTGACAAAATAAAGGAGTTCTCAGTTTTGTCTCTATGGTTTGTTTCCTCTTCAACTAGCCCTAGGCACAGACTGTGGAAAATCACTTTCATTGAGAGGGGTTGCTAAGCTTCTAAGAAATAACGAGTTTCCGAAATACCAGCAAATATTTTTTCACCCAATCTTGATGATACTTGGTGGTAATGATCAGTACACAAATCCCACTTGGCTCACCAAATTTTGTTCTTCTAGTTTGAAGCGTTCGTCTAGAGTAGCAGTTTTTATGTTTAGGTTTCACTCTGTTCTCTCCTATGTAGATAGATGAATTTGGAACTCTAAATCCAACATGGTTTGTAGTACCTCTTTGAAACTTGACTAAATAAAGGAGTTCTCAGTTTTGTCTCTATAATTTGTTTCCTCTTCAAGTAGCCCATACAGAGATTGTGGAAAAGCCTTTTCATTGAAAGGGGTTGCCAAGCTTCCAAGAAATTACGAATTTACGAAATACCATCAAATATTTTTTCACCCAAACTTGATGATACGTGGTGGTAATGATCATTACACAAATCCTACTTGGCTCACCAAATTTTGTTCCTCTAGGTTGAAGCGTTCGTTTACAGCAGCAGTTTTTATTTTTAGTTTTCCCTTTGTTCTCTCCTATATAGATAGATGAATTTGAAACTCTTAATCCAACAAGGTTTGTAGTAGCACTTTGAAAGTTGTCAAAATAAAGGAGTTCTCACTTTTGTCTCAATGGTTTTTTTTCTATTCAAGTAGCCCTAGGCACAGACTGTGGAAAAGCACTTTCATTGAGAGGGGTTGCCAAGCTTCTAAAAATAACGAGTTTCCGAAATACCAGCAAATATTCTTTCACCCAATCTTGATGAAACTTGGTGGTAATGATCAGTACACAAATACCACTTGGCTCACCAAATTATGTTCTTCTAGGTTGAAGCGTTCGTCTACAGTAGCAGTTTTTATGTTTAGGTTTCACTCTGTTCTCTCCTATGTAGATAGATGAATTTGGAACTCTAAATCCAACATGGTTTGTAGTAGCTGTTTGAAAATTGACAAAATAAAGGAGTTCTCAGTTTTGTCTCTATAATTTGTTTCCTCTTCAAGTAGCACTAAGGAGAGACTGAGGAAAAGCACTTTCATTGAAAGGTGTTGCAAGCTTCCAAGAAATTACGAGTTTCAGAAATACCAGCATTATTTTTTCACCCAATCTTGATGATACTTGGTTTTAATGATCGGTACAAATATCCCACTTGATTCACCAAATTTTGTTCTTTTAGTTTGAAGCGTTCGTTTACAGTAGCAGTTTATATTCTCAGGTTACCCTCTGTTCTCTCCTATATAGATAGATGAATTAGGAACTCTAAATCCAACATGGTTTGTAGTAGCTCTTTGAAACTTGAAAAAATAAAGGAATTCTAAGTTTTGTCTCTATTATTTGTTTCCTCTTCAAGTAGCTCTAAGCAGAAACTGTGGAAAAGCACTTTCATTGAAAGGGGTTGCCAAGGTTCCAAAAAATTACGAGTTTCCGAAATGCCAGCAAATATTTTTTCATCCAATCTTGATGATACTTGGTGGTAATGATCAGTACACAAATCCCACTTGGCTCACCAAATTTTGTTCTTCTAGGTTGAAGCGTTCGTCTACAGTAGCAGTTTTTATATTTAGGTTTTCCTCTGTTCTCTCCTATATAGATAGATTAATTTGGAACTCTAAATCCAACATGGTTTGTAGTCGCTCTTTGAAACTTGACAAAAAAATGTAGTTCTCAGTATTGTCTCTATGGTTTGTTTTTTCTTCAATTAGCCCTAAGCAGAGACTGTGGAAAAGCACTTTCATTAAAAAGGGTTGCCAAACTTCCTATAAATTACGAGTTTCCGAAATACCAGCAAATATTTTTTTCACCCAATCTTGATGATACGTGGTGGTAATGACAAGTACACAAATCCCACTTGGCTCTCCAAATTTTGTTCTAGGTGGAAGCGTTCGTTTCCAGTTGCAGTTTTTATTTTTGGTTTCACTCTGTTCTCTCCTATATACATAGATGAATTTGGAACTCTAAATCCAACATGGTTTGTAGTCGCTCTTTGAAACTTGACAAAAAAAGTAGTTCTCAGTTTTGTCTCTATGGTTTGTTTCCTCTTAGTAGCCCTAAGCAGAGACTGTGGAAAAGCACTTTCATTGAAACGGGTTGCCAAGCTTCTAAGAAATAACGAGTTTCTGAAACACCAGCAAATATTTTTTCACCCAATCTTGATGATACTTGGTGGTAATGATCAGTACACAAATCCCACATGGCTCACCAAATTTTGTTCTTCTAGGTTGAAGCGTTCATCTACAGTATGAGTTTTTATGTTTAGGTTTCACTCTTTTCCCTTCTATGTAGATAGATGAATTGGGAACTCTAAATCCAACATGGTTTTTAGTAGCTCTTTGAAACTTGACAAAATAAAGGAGTTCTCACTTTTGTCTCTATAATTTGTTTCCTCTTCAAGTAGCCCTAAGCAGAGACTGTGGAAAAGCACTTTCATTGACAGGGGTTGCGAAGCTTCCAAGAAATAACGAGTTTCCGAAAAACCAGCAAATATTTTTTCACCCAATCTTGATGATACTTGGTGGTAATGATCAGTAAACAAATCCCACTTGGCTCACCAAATTTTGTTCTTCTAGGTTGAAGCGTTAGGCTACAGTAGTCGTTTTTATATTTAGGTTTTCCTCTGTTCTCTCCTATATAGATAGATTAATTTGGAACTCTAAATCCAACATGGTTTGTAGTCGCTCTTTGAAACTTGACAAAAAAATGTAGTTCTCAGTTTTGTCTCTATGGTTTGTTTTTTCTTCAATTAGCCCTAAGCAGAGACTGTGGAAAAAAACTTTCATTAAAAAGGGTTGACAAGCTTCCTATAAATTACGAGTTTCCGAAATACCAGCAAATATTTTTTCAACCAATCTTGATGATACGTGGTGGTAATGACAAGTACACAAATCCCACTTGGCTCACCAAATTTTGTTCTTCTATGTTGAAGCGTTCATCTACAGTAGTCGTTTTTATATTTAGTTTTCCCTCTGTTCTCTCCTATATAGATAGATTAATTTGGAACTCTAAATCCAACATGGTTTGTAGTCGCTCTTTGAAACTTGACAAAAAAAAAGTAGTTCTCAGTTTTGTCTCTATGGTTTGTTTCCTCTTCAAGTAGCCCTAAGCAGAGACTGTGGAAAAGCACTTTCATTGACAGGGGTTGCCAAGCTTCCAAGAAATAACGAGTTTCCGAAATACCAGCAAATATTTTTTCACCCAATCTTGATGATACTTGGTGGTAATGATCAGTACACAAATCCCACTTGACACACCAAATTTTGGACTTCTAGGTTGAAGCGTTCATTTTCAGAAGCAGTTTATATTTTCAGGTTTCCCTCTGTTCTCTCCTATATAGATAGATGAATTTGGAACTCTAAATCCAACATGGTTTGTGGTAGCTCTTTGAAACTTGACAAAATAAAGGAGTTCTCAGTTTTGTCTCTATGTTTTGTTTCCCCTTCAAGTAGCCCAAGGCACGGACTGTGGAAACGCACTTTCATTGAGAGGGGTTGCCAAGCTTCTAAGAAATAACGAGTTTTCGAAAAACCAGCAAATATTTTTTCACCCAATCTTGATGATACTTGGTGGTAATGATCGGTAAACAAATTCCACTTGGCTCACCAAATTTTGGTCTTCTAGGTTGAAGCGTTCGTCTACAGTACTCGTTTTTATATTTAGGTTTTCCTCTGTTCTCTCCTATATAGATAGATTAATTTGGAACTCTAAATCAAACATGGTTTGTAGTCGCTCTTTGAAACTTGACAAAAAAAAAGTAGTTCTCAGTATTGTCTCTATGGTTTGTTCCTCTTCAAGTAGCCCTAAACAGAGACTGTGGAAAAGCACTTTCATTGAAAGGGGTTGCCAAGCTTCCAAGAAATATCGAGTTTCTGAAACACAAGCAAATATTTTTTCACCCAATCTTGATGATACTTTGTGGTAATGATCGGTATACAAATCCCACTTGGCTCACCAAATTTTGGTCTTCTATGTTGAAGCATTCATCTACAGTATCAGTTTTTATGTTTAGGTTTCACTCTGTTCTCTTCTATGTAGACAGATGAATTTGGAACTCTAAATGCAACATGGTTTGTAGTAGCTCTTTGAAAATTGACAAAAAAAGTAGTTCTCAGTTTTGTCTCTATGGTTTGTTTTTTCTTCAAGTAGCCCTAAGCAGAGACTGTGGAAAAGCACTTTCATTAAAAAGGGTTGCCAAGCTTCCAAGAAATAACGAGTTTCCGAAATACCACCAAATATTTTTTGACCCAATCTTGATGATACGTGGTGGTAATGATCATTACACAAATCCTACGTGGCTCACCAAATTTTGTTCCTCTAGGTTGAAGCGTTCGTTTACAGCAGCAGTTTTTATTTTTAGTATTCCCTCTGTTCTCTCCTATATAGATAGATGAATTTGGAACTCTTAATTCAACATGGTTTGTAGTAGCACTTTGAAAGTTGACAAAATAAAGGAGTTCTCACTTTTGTCTCAATGGTTTGTTTCCTATTCAGGTAGCCCTAGGCACAGACTGTGGAAAAGCACTTTCATTGAAACGGGTTGCCAAGCTTCTAAGAAATAACGAGTTTCTGAAACACCAGCAAATATTTTTTCACCCAATCTTGATGATACTTGGTGGTAATGATTGGTACACAAATGCCACTTGGCTCACCAAATTTTGTTCTTCTAGTTTGAAGCATTCATCTACAGTATCAGTTTTTATGTTTAGGTTTCACCCTGTTTTCTTCTATGTAGATACATGAATTTGGAACTCTAAATCCAACATGGTTTGTAGTAGCTCTTTGAAACTTGACAAAAAAAGTAGTTCTCAGTTTTGTCTCTATGGTTTGTTTTCTCTTCAATTAGCCCTAAGCAGAGACTGTGGAAAAGCACTTTCATTAAAAAGGTTTGCCAAGCTTCCAAGAAATAACGAGTTTCCGAAATACCAGCAAATATTTTTTCACCCAATCTTGATGATACGTGGTGGTAATGACAAGTACACAAATCCCACTTGGCTCCCCAAATTTTGTTCTTCTAGGTGGAAGCGTTCGTTTACAGTTGCAGTTTTTATTTTTGGTTTCACTCTGTTCTCTCCTATATAGATAGATGAATTTGAAACTCTAAATCCAACTTGGTTTGTAGTAGCTCTTTGAAACTTGACAAAATAAAGGAGTTCTCAGTTTTGTCTCTATGGTTTCTTTCCCCTTCAAGTAGCCCTAGGCACAGACTGTGGAAACGCCCTTTCATTGAGAGGGGTTGCCAAGCTTCTAAGAAATAACGAGTTTCCGAAAAACCAGCAAATATTTTTTCACAAAATCTTGATGATACTTGGTGGTAATGATCAGTAAACAAATACCACTTGGCTCACCAAATTTTGCTCTTCTAGGTTGAAGCGTTCGTCTACAGTTCTCGTTTTTATATTTAGGTTTTCCTCTGTTCTTTCCTATATAGATAGATGAATTTGGAACTCTAAATCCAACATGGTTTGTAGTAGCTGTTTGAAACTTGACAAAATAAAGGAGTTCTCAGTTTTGTCTCTATGGTTGTTTCCTCTTCATGTAGCCCTAGGCACAGACTGTGGAAAACCAGTTTCATTGAGAGGGGTTGCCAAGCTTCCAAGAAATAACGAGTTTCCGAAATACCAGCAAATATTTTTTCACCCAATCTTGATGATACTTGGCGGTAATGAGCAGTACACAAATTCCACTTTGCTCACCAAATTTTGTTCTTCTAGGTTGAAGCGTTCGTCTACAGTAGCAGTTTTTAGGTTTAGGTTTCACTCTGTTCTCTCCTATGTAGATAGATGAATTTGGAACTCTAAATCCAACATGGTTTGTAGTACCTCTTTGAAACTTGACAAAATAAAGGAGTTCTCAGTTTGTCTCTATAATTTGTTTCCTCTTCAAGTAGCCCATACAGAGATTGTGGAAAAGCATTTTCATTGAAAGGGGTTGCCAAGCTTCCAAGAAATTACGAATTTACGAAATACCATCAAATATTTTTTCACCCAAACTTGATGATACGTGGTGGTAATGATCATTACACAAATCCTACTTGGCTCACCAAATTTTGTTCCTCTAGGTTGAAGCGTTCGTTTACAGCAGCAGTTTTTATTTTTAGTTTTCCCTTTGTTCTCTCCTATATAGATAGATGAATTTGAAACTCTTAATCCAACAAGGTTTGTAGTAGCACTTTGAAAGTTGACAAAATAAAGGAGTTCTCACTTTTGTCTCAATAGTTTGTTTCCTATTCAAGTAGCCCTAGGCACAGACTGTGGAAAAGCACTTTCATTGAGAGGGGTTGCCAAGCTTCTAAAAATAACGAGTTTCCGAAATACCAGCAAATATTCTTTCACCCAATCTTGATGAAACTTGGTGGTAATGATCAGTACACAAATACCACTTGGCTCACCAAATTATGTTCTTCTAGGTTGAAGCGTTCGTCTACAGTAGCAGTTTTTATGTTTAGATTTCACTCTGTTCTCTCCTATGTAGATAGATGAATTTGGAACTCTAAATCCAACATGGTTGGTAGTTGCTGTTTGAAAATTGACAAAATAAAGGAGTTCTCAGTTTTGTCTCTATAATTTGTTTCCTCTTCAAGTAGCACTAAGTAGAGGCTGTGGAAAAGCACTTTCATTGAAAGGTGTTGCAAGCTTCCAAGAAATTACGAATTTCAGCAATACCAGCATGTATTTTTTCACCCAATCTTGATGATACTTGGTTTTAATGATCGGTACAAATATCCCACTTGATTCACCAAATTTTGGTCTTTTAGTTTGAAGCGTTCGTTTACAGTAGCAGTTTATATTCTCAGGTTACCCTCTGTTCTCTCCTATATAGATAGATGAATTAGGAACTCTAAATCCAACATGGTTTGTAGTAGCTCTTTGAAACTTGAAAAAATAAAGGAATTCTAAGTTTTGTCTCTATTATTTGTTTCCTCTTCAAGTAGCCCTAAGCAGAACCTGTGGAAAAGCACTTTCATTGAAAGGGGTTGCCAAGGTTCCAAAAAATTACGAGTTTCCGAAATACCAGCAAATATTTTTTCATCCAATCTTGATGATACTTGGTGGTAATGATCAGTACACAAATCCCACTTGGCTCACCAAATTTTGTTCTTCTAGGTTGAAGCATTCGTCTACAGTAGTCGTTTTTATATTTAGGTTTTCCTCTGTTCTCTCCTATATAGATAGATTAATTTGGAACTCTAAATCCAACATGGTTTGTAGTCGCTCTTTGAAACTTGACAAAAAAATGTAGTTCTCAGTATTGTCTCTATGGTTTGTTTTTTCTTCAATTAGCCCTAAGCAGAGACTGTGGAAAAGCACTTTCATTAAAAAGGGTTGCCAAGCTTCCTATAAATTACGAGTTTCCGAAATACCAGCAAATATTTTTTTCACCCAATCTTGATGATACGTGGTGGTCATGACAAGTACACAAATCCCACTTGGCTCTCCAAATTTTGTTCTTCTAGGTGGAAGCGTTCGTTTCCAGTTGCTGTTTTTATTTTTGGTTTCACTCTGTTCTCTCCTATATACATAGATGAATTTGGAACTCTAAATCCAACATGGTTTGTAGTCGCTCTTTGAAACTTGACAAAAAAAAAAGTAGTTCTCAGTTTTGTCTCTATGGTTTGTTTCCTCTTAGTAGCCCTAAGCAGAGACTGTGGAAAAGCACTTTCATTGAAACGGGTTGCCAAGCTTCTAAGAAATAACGAGTTTCTGAAACACCAGCAAATATTTTTTCACCCAATCTTGATGATACTTGGTGGTAATGATCAGTACACAAATCCCACATGGCTCACCAAATTTTGTTCTTCTAGGTTGAAGCGTTCATCTACAGTATGAGTTTTTATGTTTAGTTTTCACTCTTTTCTCTTCTATGTAGATAGATGAATTGGGAACTCTAAATCCAACATGGTTTTTAGTAGCTCTTTGAAACTTGACAAAATAAAGGAGTTCTCATTTTTGTCTCTATAATTTGTTTCCTCTTCAAGTAGCCCTAAGCAGAGACTGTGGAAAAGCACTTTCATTGACAGGGGTTGCGAAGCTTCCAAGAAATAACGAGTTTCCGAAAAACCAGCAAATATTTTTTCACCCAATCTTGATGATACTTGGTGGTAATGATCAGTAAACAAATCCCACTTGGCTCACCAAATTTTGTTCTTCTAGGTTGAAGCGTTAGGCTACAGTAGTCGTTTTTATATTTAGGTTTTCCTCTGTTCTCTCCTATATAGATAGATTAATTTGGAACTCTAAATCCAACATGGTTTGTAGTCGCTCTTTGAAACTTGACAAAAAAATGTAGTTCTCAGTTTTGTCTCTATGGTTTGTTTTTTCTTCAATTAGCCCTAAGCAGAGACTGTGGAAAGCCCTTTAATAAAAAGTGTTGCCAGGCTTCCTATAAATTACGGGTTTCCGAAATACCAGCAAATATTTTTTTTACCCAATCTTGATGATACGTGGTGGTAATGACAAGTACACAAATCCCACTTGGCTCACCAAATTTTGTTCTTCTAGGTTGAAGCGTTCGTCTACAGTAGTCGTTTTTATATTTAGGTTTCCCTCTGTTCTCTCCTATATAGATAGATTAATTTGGAACTCTAAATCCAACATGGTTTGTAGTAGCTCTTTGGACCTTGACAAAAAAAGTAGTTCCCAGTTTTGTATCTATGATTTGTTTTCTCTTCAAGTAGCCCTAAGCAGAGACCGTGGAAAAGCACTTTCATTGAAAGGAGTTGCCAAGCTTCCAAGAAATTACGAGTTTCCGAAATACCAGCAAATATTTTTTCACCCTATCTTGATGATACGTGGTGGTAATGACAAGTACACAAATCCCAATGGCTCACCACATTTTATTCTTCTAGGTTGAAGTGTTCTTTTTCAGTAGCAGTTTTTATTTTTAGGTTTCACTTTGTTCTCTCCTATATAGATAGATGAATTTGGAACTCAAAATCCAACATGGTTTCTAGTAGCTCTTTGAAACTTGACAAATAAAAGTAGTTCTCAGTGTTGTCACAATGGTTTGTTTCCTATTCAAGTAGCACTAGGCACAGACTGTGGAAAAGCACTTTCATTGAGAGGGGTTGCCAAGCTTCTAAGAAATAATAAGTTTTCGAAATACCAGCAAATATTTTTTCACCCAATCTTGATGATACTTGGTGGTAATGATCGGTACAGGAATCCCACTTGACTCACTAAATTTTGTTCTTCTAGGTTGAAGCGTTCGTTTACAGTAGCAGTTTATATTTTAGGTTTCCCTCTGTTCTTTCCTATATAGATAGATGAATTTGGAACTCTCAATCCAACATGGTTTTTAGTAGCTCTTTTAAACTTGGCAAAATAAAGGTGTTCTCAGTTTTGTTTCTCTGATTTGTTTCCTCTTCATGTAGCCCTAAGCAGAGACTGTAGAAAAGCACTTTCATTGAAAGTTTTTGCCAAGCTTCGAAGATATAACAAGATTCCGAAATACCAGCAAATATTTTTTCACATAATCTTGATGATTCTTGGTGGTAATGATCCGTACAGAAATCCCACTTGACTCACCAAATTTTGTTCTTCTAGTTTGAAGCGTTCGTTTACAGTAGCAGTTTATATATTTAGGTTTCCCTCTGTTCTCTCCTATATAGAGAGCTGAATTTGGAACTCTAAATCCAACATGGTTTGTACTAGCTCTTTGAAACTTTTCAAAAAAAAGTAGTTCTCAGTTTTGTCTCTATGATTTGTTTCCTCTTCAAGTAGCCCTAACAAGAGACTGTGGAAAAGCACTTTCATTGAAAGGAGTTGCCAAGCTTCTAAAAAATAACGAGTTATATTTAGGTTTTATTCTCTTCTCTCGTATATAGATAGATGAATTTGGAACTCTAAATCCAACATGGTTTGTAGTAGCTATTCGAAACTTGATGAAATAAAGGAGTTCTCAGTTTCATCTCTATGGTTTGTTTCCTCTTCAAGTAGCCCTAAGCACAGACTGTGAAAAGCACTTTCATTGAGAGGGGTTGCTAAGATTCTAAGAAATAACGAGTTTCCAAAATACCAGCAAATATTTTTTCACCCAATCTTGATGATACTTGGTGGTAATGATCAGTCCACCAATCCCACTTGGCTCACCAAATTTTGTTCTTCTATGTTTAAGCGTTCGTCTACACTAGCAGTTTTTAAATTTAGGTTTCACTCTGCCCTCTCTTATATAGATAGATGAATTTGGAACTCAAAACCTAACATGGTTTGTAGTAGCTCTTTGAAACTTGACAAAATAAAGGAGTTCTCAGTTTTGTCTCTATGGTTTGTTTCCTCTTTAAGTAGCCCTAAGCACAGATTGTGGAAAAGCATTTTCATTGAGAGAGGTTGCCAAGCTTCTAAGAAATAACGAGTTTCCAAAAAACCAGCAAATATTTTTTCATCGAATCTTGGTGATACTTGGTGGTAGTGATCAGTACACAAATCCCACATGGCCCACCAATTTTTGTTCTTCTAGGTTGAAGCGTTCGTCTACAGTAGCAGTTTTTATATTTAGGTTTCTCTCTGTTCTCTCCTATATAGATAGATTAATTTGGAACTCTAAATCCAACATGGTTTGTAGTAGCTCTTTGAAACTTGAAAAAATAATGGAGTTCTCAGATTTGTCTCTATGATTTGTTTCCTCTTCAAGTAGCCCTAAGAAGAGCCTGTGGAAAAGCACTTTCATTGAAAGGGGTTGCCAAGCTTCCAAGAAATTACGAGTTTCCGAAATACCAGCAAATATTTTTTCACCCAATCTTGATGATTCTTGGTGGTAATGACAACTACACAAATCCCACTTGGCTCACCAAATTTTGTTCTTCTAGGTTGAAGCGTTCGTTTACAGTAGCAGTTTTTATTTTTTGGTTTCATTCTGTTCTCACTTATATAGATCGAAAAATTTGCAACTCTAAACCCAACATGGTTTGTAGGAGCTCTTTGAAACTTGACAAAATAAATTAGTTCTCAGTTTTGTCTCTATGGTTTGTATCCTCTTAAAGTAGCCCTAGGCACAGACTGTGGAAAAGCACTTTAATTGAGAGGGGTTGCCAAGCTTCTAAGAAATAAGGAGTTTTTAAAATACCAGCAAATATTTTTTCACCCAATCTTGGTGATACTTGGTGGTAATGATCAGTCCACAAATCCCACTTGGCTCACCCAATTTTGTTCTTCTAGGTTGAAGCGTTCGTTTACAGTAGCAGTTTTTATTTTTTGGTTTCATTCTGTTCTCACTTATATAGATCGAAAAATT
The DNA here is from genome assembly GCF_048772815.1 of Callospermophilus lateralis. Lineage (NCBI taxonomy): Eukaryota > Metazoa > Chordata > Mammalia > Rodentia > Sciuridae > Callospermophilus > Callospermophilus lateralis. The sequence continues at coordinate 25,122 of NW_027513687.1, forward strand.
TGCAACTCTAAATCCAACATGGTTTGTAGTAGCTCTTCGAAACTTGAGAAAATGAAGGAGTTCTCAGTTTTGTATCTATGGTTTGTTTCCTCTTCAAGTTGCCCTAGGCAGAGACTTGGAAAAGCAATTTCATTGAGAGCAGTTGCCAAGCTTCTAAGAAATAACGAGTTTCCGAAATACCAGCAAATATTTTTTCACCCAATCTTGGTGATACTTGGTGGTAATGATCAGTCCACAAATCCCACTTGGCTCACCCAATTTTGTTCTTCTAGGTTTAAGCGTTCGTGTACAGTAGCAGTTTTTATATTTAGGTTTCACTCTGTTCTCTCTTATATAGATAAATGAATTTGGAACTCTAAATCCAACATAGTTTGTAGTAGCTCTTTGAAACATGACAAAATAAAGGAGATCTCTGTTTTGTCTCTATGGTTTGTTTCCTCTTCAAGTAGCCCTAAGCTGAGACTGTGGAAAAGCACTTTCATTGAAAGGGGTTGCCAAGCTTCGAAGAAATAACGAGTTTCCGAAATACCAGCAAATATTGTTTCACCTAATCTTGATGATACTTGGTGGTAATGATCGGTACAGAAATCCCACTTGACTCACCAAATTTTGTTCTTCTAGTTTGAAGCTTTCGTTTACAGTAGCAGTTTATATTTTTAGGTTTCCCTCTGTTCTCTCCTATATAGATAGCTGAATTTGGAACTCTAAATCCAACATGGTTTGTACTAGCTCTTTGAAACTTTACAAAAAAGTAGTTCTCAGTTTTGTCTCAATAATTTGTTTCCTCTTCAAGTAGCCCTAAGAAGAGACTGTGGAAAAGCACTTTCATTTAAAGGAGTTGTAAATCTTCCAAGAAATTACGAGTTTCCGAAATACCAGCAAATACTTTTTCACACAATCTTGATGATACTTGGTGGTAATGATCAGTACACAAATCCCACTTGGCCACCAAATTTTGTTTTTCTAGGTTTAAGTGTTCGTCTACAGTAGCAGTTTTTATATTTAGGTTTCACTCTGTTCTCTCCTATATAGATAGATGAATTTGGAACTCGAAATCCAACATGGTTTGTAGTAGCTCTTTGAAACTTGACAAAATAAAGAGGTTCTCAGTTTTGTCTCTATGGTTTGTTTCCTCTTCAAGTAGCCCTAGGAACAGACTGTGACAAGCAGTTTCATTGAGAGGGGTTACCAAGCTTCGAAGAAATAACGGGTTTCCAAAATACCAGCAAATATTTTTTCACCCAATCTTGATGATACTTGTTGGTAATGATCAGTCAACAAATCCCACTTGGCTCACCAAATTTTGTTCGTCTATGTTTAAGCGTTCGTCTACACTAGCAGTTTTTAAATTTAGGTTTCACTCTGACCTCTCTTATATAGATAGATGAATTTGGAACTCAAAACCTAACATGGTTTGTAGTAGCTCTTTGAAACTTGAGAAAATAAAGGAGTTCTCAGTTTTGTCTCTCTGGTTGGTTTCCTGTTCAAGTAGCCATAGGCACAGACTGTGGAAAAGCACTTTCATTGAGAGGGGTTGCCAATCTTCTAAGAAATAACGAGTTTCCGAAATACCAGCAAATATTTTTTCCCCCAATCTTGATGATACTAGTTGGTAATGATCAGTACACCAGTCCCACTTGGCTCACCAAATTTTGTTTTTCTAGGTTGAAGCGTTCGTCTACAGTAGCAGTTTTTATATTTAGGTTTCACTCTGTTCTTTTCTATATAGATAGGTGAATTTGGAACTCTAAATCCAACATGGTTTGTAGTAGCTCTTTGAAACTTGACAAAATAAAGGAGTTCTGAGTATTGTCTCTATGGTTTGTTTCCTCTTCAAGTAGCCCTAGGCAGAGACTGTGGAGAAGCACTTTCATTGAAGGGGGTTGCCAAGCTTCCAAGAAATAACGAGTTTCCGAAATACCAGCAAATATTTCTTCACCCAATCTTGATGATACTTGTTGGTAATGATCAGTACACCAGTCCCACTTGACTCACCAAATTTTTACACTTCTAGGTTGAAGCATTCGTTTACAAAGGAAATTTATATTTTTAGGTTTCACTCTGTTCTCTCTTATATTGATAGATGAATTTGGAACTCCAAATCCAACATGGTTTGTAGTAGCTCTTTGAAACTTGACAAAATAAAGTAGTTCTCATTTTTGTCTCTATGGTTTGTTTCCTCTTCAAGTAGGCCTAGGACCAGACTGTGGAAAAGCACTTTCATTGAGAGGGGTTGCCAAGCTTCTAAGAAATAACAAGTTTAGGAAATACCAGCATATATTTTTTCACCCAATCTTGATGATAATTGGTGGTAATGATCGGTACAGAAATCCCACTTGGCTCACCAATTTTGTTCTTCTAGGTTGAAGCGTTCGTCTACAGTAGCAGTTTTTATATTTAGGTTTCACTCTGTTTTCTTCTACATATATAGATGAATTTGGACCTCTAAATCCAACATGGTTTGTAGTAGCTCTTTGAAACTTGGCAAAATAAAATAGTTCTCAGTATTGTTTTTATGGTTTGTTTCCTCTTCAAGTAGCTCTAGGCACAGACTGTGGAAAAGCACTTTCATTGAAGGGGGTTGCAAGCTTCCAAGAAATAACGAGTTTTCGAAATACCAGCAAATATTTTTTCTCCCAATCTTGATGATACTTGGTGGTAATGATTGGTACACAAATCCCACTGGACTCAACAAATTTTGACAATTCTAGGTTGAAGCATTCGTTTACAGTAGCAGTTTATATTTTTAGGATTCCCTCTGTTCTCTCCTATATAGATAGATGAATTTTGAACTCTAAATCCAACATGGTTTGTATTATCTCTTTGAAACTTGACAAAATAAAGGAGTTCTCAGTTTTGTCTCTCTGGTTTGTTTCCTCTTCAAGTAGCCGTGTTCACAGACTGTAGGAAAGCACTCATTGGGAGGGGTTGCCAAGCATCTAAGAAATAACGATTTTCCGAAATACCAGCAAATATTTTTTCACCCAATCTTGATGATACTTGGTGATAATGGTCAGTACACAAATCCCACTTGGCTCAATAAATTGTGTTCTTCTAGGTTGAAGCGTTCATCTACAGTAGCAGTTTTCATATTTAGGTTTCACTTTGTTCACTCCTATATAGATAGATGAATTTGGAACTCTAAATCCAACATGGTTTGTATTATCTCCTTGAAACTTGACAAAATAAAGGAGTTCTCAGTTTTGTCTCTTTGGTTTGTTTCCTCCTCACGTAGCCCTAAGCAGAGACTGTGGAAAAGCACTTTCATTGAAAGGAGTTGCCAAGCTTTCAAGAAATTACGAGTTTCCGAAATACCAGCAAATATTTTTTCACCCAATCTTGATGATACGTGGTCGTAATGACAAGTACAGAATTCAAACTTGGCTTACCAAATTTTGTTCTTCTAGGTTGAAGCGTTCGTTTACAGTAGCAGTTTTTATTTTTAGGTTTCACTTTGTTATCTCCTATATAGATAGATGAATTTGGAATGCTAAATCCAACATGGTTTGTAGTAGCTATTTGAAACTTGACAAAATAAAGAGTGCTCCGTTTTGTCTCTATGGTTTGTTTCATCTTCAAGTAGCCCTAGGCACAGACTGTGGAAAAGCACTTTCATTGAAAGGGGTTGCCATCTTCCAAGAAATAACGAGTTTCCGAAATACCACGAAATATTTTTTCACCCAATCGCGATGATACTTGGTGGTAATTATGAGTACACAAATCCCACTTGGCTCACCAAATTTTGTTCTTCGAGGTTGAAGCGTTCGTTTACAGTAGTAGTTTTATTTTTAGGTTTCACTCTGTTCTCTCCAATATAGATAGAAGAATTTGGAACTCTTAATCCAACATGGTTTGTAGTAGCTTTTTGAAACTTGACAAAATAAAGGAGTTCTCAGTTTTATCCCTATGGTTTTTTTCCTCTTCAAGTATTCCTAAGCAGAGACTGTGGAAAAGCACTTTCATTGAAAGGAGTTGCCAGGCTTCCAAGAAATTAAAAGTTTCCGAAACACCAGCAAATATTTTTTCTCCCAATCTTGATGATACGTGGTGGTAATGACAAGTACACAATTCCCACTTGGCTCACCAAATTTTGTTCTTCTAGGTTGAAGCGTTCGTTTACAGTAGCAGTTTTTCTTTTTAGGTTTCACTCTGTTCTCTCCTATATAGATAGATGAATTTGGAACACTAAATCCAAAATGGTTTGTAGTAGCTCTTTGAAACTTGAAAAAATAAAGGAGTTCTCGGTTTTTTCTTTAGGGTTTCTTTCCTCTTCAAGTAGCCCTAATCACAGACTGTGGAAAAGCACTTTCATTGAGAGGGATTGCCAAGCTTCTAAGCAATAACGAGTTTCGGAAATACCATGAAATATTTTTTCACCCAATCTCGATGATACTTGGTGTTAATTATGAGTACACAAATCCCACTTGGCTCACCAAATTTTTATCTTCTAGGTTGAAGCGTTCGTTTACAGTAGCAGTTTTTCTTTTTAGGTTTCACTCTGTTCTGTCCTATATAGATAGATGAATTTGGAACACTAAATCCAAAAATGGTTTGTAGTAGCTCTTTGAAACTTGAAAAAATAAAGGAGTTCTCGGTTTTTTCTCTATGGTTTGTTTCCTCATAAGTAGCCCTAGGCACAGACTGTGGAAAAGCACTTTCATTGAGAGGGGTTGCCAAGCTTGTAAGAAATAAGGATTTCCGAAATACCAGCAAATATTTTTCACCCAAACTTGATGATACGTTGTGGTAAAGACGAGTACAAAAATCCCACTTGGCTCACCAAATTTTTTTCTTCTAGTTTTAAGCGATCGTCTACAGTAGCAGTTTTTATATGTAGGTTTCACTCTGTTCTCTCTTATATAGATAGATGAATTTGGAACTCGAAATCCAACATGGTTTGTAGTAGCTCTTTGAAACTTGACAAAATAATGTATTTCTCAGTTTTGTCTCTATGGTTTGTTTCCTATTCAAGTAGCCTTAGGCACAGACTGTGGAAAAGCACTTTCATTGAGAGGGGTTGCCGAGCTTCTGAAAATAACGCGTTTCCAAAATACCAGCAAATATTTTTTCACCCAGTCTTGATGATACTTGTTCGTAATGATCAGTACACCAATCCCACTAGGCTCACAAGTTTTGTTCTTCTAGGTTGAAGTGTCGTCTACAGTAGCAGTTTATATATTTAGGTTTCACTCTGTTCTCTTCCATATAGATAGATGAATTTGGAACTCTAAATCCAACATGGTTTGTAGTAGCTCTTTGAAACTTGACAAAATAAAGTGGTTCTCAGTATTTTCTTTATGGTTTATTTACTCTTCAAGTAGCCCTAGGCACAGATTGTGGAAAAGCACTTTCATTGAGAGGGTTTGCCAAGCGTCTAATAAATAACGATTTTCCTAAATACCAGCAAATTTTTTTTCACCCATTCTTGATGATACTTGCTGGTAATGATCAGTACACCAATCCCACTTGGCTCACCAAATTATGTTCTTCTAGGTTGAAGCGTTCGTCTACAAAAGCAGTTTTTATATTTAGGTTTCACTCTGTTCTCTTCCATATAGATAGATGAATTTGGAACTCTAAATCCAACATGGTTTATAGTAGCTCTTTGAAACTTGACAAAAAAAAAGTAGTTCTCAGTTTTGTCTCTTTGATTTGTTTCCTCTTCAAGTAGCCCTAAGCAGAGACTGTGGAAAAGCACTTTAATTGAAAGGAGTTGCCAAGCTTCCAAGAAATTACGAGTTTCCGAAATACCAGCAAATACTTTTTTACCCAATCTTGATGATACGTGGTGGTAATGACAAGTACACAAATCCCACTTGGCTCAACAAATTTTGTTCTTATCGATTGAAGCGTTCGTGTACAGTAGCAGTTCTTATGTTTAGGTTTTACTCTGTTCTCTTCTATATAGATACATGAATTTGGAACTCTAAATCCAACATGGTTTGTAGTAGCTCTTTGATACTTGGCAAAATAAAGGTGTTCTCAGTTTTGTTTCTATGATTTGTTTCCTCTTCAAGTAGCCCTAAGCAGAGCATGTGGAAAAGCACTTTCATTGAAAGGGTTTGGCAAGCTTCGAAGAAATAACGAGTTTCCGAAATACCAGCAAATATTTTTTCACCCAAACTTGATGATACTTGGTGGTAATGATCGGTACAGAAATCCCACTTGACTCACCAAGTTTTGTTCTTCTAGTTTGAAGCGTTCGTTTACAGTAGCAGTCTATATTTTTAGGTTTCCCTCTGTTCTCTCCTATATAGATAGCTGAATTGGGAACTCTAAATCCAACATGGTTTGTACTAGGTCTTTGAAACTTTACAAAAAAAATAGTTCTCAGTTTTGTCTCTATGATTTGTTTCCTCTTCAAGTTGCCCTAAGCAGAGACTGTGGAAAAGCACTTTCATTGAAAGGAGTTGCCAAGCTTCCAAGAAATTACGAGTTTCCGAAATAAAAGCAAATATTTTTTCACCCTATCTTGATGATACGTGGTCGTAATGACAAGTACACAAATCCCAATGGCTCACCACATTTTATTCTTCTAGGTTGAAGTGTTCTTTTTCAGTAGCAGTTTTTATTTTTAGGTTTCACTTTGTTCTCTCCTATATAGAGAGATGAATTTGGAACTCTAAATCCAACATTGTTTGTAGTAGCTCTTTGAAACTTGACCAAATAAAGGCGTTCTCAGTTTTGTCTTTATGGTTTGTTTCCTCGTCAAGTAGCCCTAGGCACAGACTGTTTAAAAGCACTTTCATTGAAAAAGGTTGCCAATCTTCTAAGAAATAACGAGTTTCCGAAATACCAGCAAATATTTTTTCACCCAATCTTGATGATACTTGGTGGTAATGAACAGTACACCAATCCCACTTGGCTCAACAAATTTTCTTCTTCTAGGTTGAAGCGTTCATCTACAGTAGCAGTTTTTATTTTTAGGTTTCACTCTGTTCTCTCTTATATAGATAGATGAATATGGAACTCAAAATCCAACATGGTTTCTAGTAGCTCTTTGAAACTTGACAAATAAAAGTAGTTCTCAGTGTTGTCACTATGGTTTGTTTCCTCTTCAAGTAGCACTAGGCACAGACTGTGGAAAAGCACTTTCATTGAGAGGGGTTGCCAAGCTTCTAAGAAATAATAAGTTTTCGAAATACCAGCAAATATTTTTTCACCCAATCTTGATGATACTTGGTGGTAATGATCGGTACAGGAATCCCACTTGACTCACTAAATTTTGTTCTTCTAGGTTGAAGCGTTCGTTTACAGTAGCAGTTTATATTTTTAGGTTTTCCTCTGTTCTTTCCTATATAGATAGATGAATTTGGAACTCTCAATCCAACATGGTTTGTAGTAGCTTATTGAAACTTGGCAAAATAAAGGTGTTCTCAGTTTTGTTTCTCTGATTTGTTTCCTCTTCATGTAGCCCTAAGCAGAGACTGTAGAAAAGCACTTTCATTGAAAGTTTTTGCCAAGCTTCGAAGATATAACAAGATTCCGAAATACCAGCAAATATTTCTTCACCCAATCTTGATGATTCTTGGTGGTAATGATCGGTACGGAAATCCCACTTTACTCACCAAATTTTGTTCTTCTAGTTTGAAGCGTTCGTTTACAGTAGCAGTTTATATATTTAGGTTTCCCTCTGTTCTCTCCTATATAGATAGCTGAATTTGGAACTCTAAATCCAACATGGTTTGTACTAGCTCTTTGAAACTATTCAAAAAAAAGTAGTTCTCAGTTTTGTCTCTATGATTTGTTTCCTCTTCAAGTAGCCCTAGCAAGAGACTGTGGAAAAGCACTTTCATTGAAAGGAGTTGCCAAGCTTCTAAAAAATAACGAGTTATATTTAGGTTTTATTCTCTTCTCTCGTATATAGATAGATGAATTTGGAACTCTAAATCCAACATGGTTTGTAGTAGCTATTCGAAACTTGATGAAATAAAGGAGTTCTCAGTTTCATCTCTATGGTTTGATTCCTCTTCAAGTAGCCCTAGGCACAGACTGTGAAAAGCACTTTCATTGAGAGGGGTTGCTAAGATTCTAAGAAATAACGAGTTTCCAAAATACCAGCAAATATTTTTTCACCCAATCTTGATGATACTTGGTGGTAATGATCAGTCAACAAATCCCACTTGGCTCACAAATTTTGTTCTTCTATGTTTAAGCGTTCGTCTACACTAGCAGTTTTTAAATTTAGGTTTCACTCTGACCTCTCTTATATAGATAGATGAATTTGGAACTCAAAACCTAACATGGTTTGTCGTAGCTCTTTGAAACTTGACAAAATAAAGGAGTTCTCAGTTTTGTCTCTATGGTTTGTTTCCTCTTCAAATAGCCCTAAGCACAGACTGTGGAAAAGCATTTTCATTGAGAGAGGTTGCCAAGCTTCTAAGAAATAACGAGTTTCCAAAAAACCAGCAAATATTTTTTCACCGAATCTTGGTGATACTTGGTAGTAGTGGTCAGTACACAAATCCCACTTGGACCACCAAATTTTGTTCTTCTAGGTTGAAGCGTTCTTCTACAGTAGCAGTTTTTATATTTAGGTTTCTCTCTGTTCTCTCCTATATAAATAGATTAATTTGGAACTCTAAATCTAACATGGTTTGTAGTAGCTCTTTGAAACTTGACAAAATAAAGGAGTTCTCAGTTTTGTCTCTCTGGTTGGTTTCCTGTTCAAGTAGCAATAGGCACAGACTGTGGAAAAGCACTTTCATTGAGAGGGGTGGCCAATCTTCTAAGAAATAACGAGTTTCCGAAATACCAGCAAATATTTTTTCACCCAATCTTGATGATACTTGTTGGTAATGATCAGTACACCAGTCCCACTTGGCTCACCAAATTTTGTTTTTCTAGGTTGAAGCGTTCGTCTACAGTAGCAGTTTTTATATTTAGGTTTCACTCTGTTCTTTTCTATATAGATAGGTGAATTTGGAACTCTAAATCCAACATGGTTTGTAGTAGCTCTTTGAAACTTGACAAAATAAAGGAGTTCTGAGTATTGTCTCTATGGTTTGTTTCCTCTAAAAGTAGCCCTAGGCAGAGACTGTGGAAAAGCACTTTCATTGAAGGGGGTTGCCAAGCTTCCAAGAAATAACGAGTTTCCGAAATACCAGCAAATATTTCTTCACCCAATCTTGATGATACTTGTTGGTAATGATCAGTACACCAGTCCCACTTGACTCACCAAATTTTTACTCTTCTAGGTTGAAGCATTTGTTTACAATAGAAGTTTATATTTTTAGGTTTCACTCTGTTCTCTCTTATATTGATAGATGAATTTGGAACTCCAAATCCAACATGGTTTGTAGTAGCTCTTTGAAACTTGACAAAATAAAGTAGTTCTCATTTTTGTCTCTATGGTTTGTTTCCTCTTCAAGTAGGCCTAGGCCCAGACTGTGGAAAAGCACTTTCATTGAGAGGGGTTGCCAAGCTTCTAAGAAATAACGAGTTTAGGAAATACCAGCAAATATTTTTTCACCCAATCTTGATGATAATTGGTGGTAATGATCGGTACAGAAATCCCACTTGGCTCACCAATTTTGTTCTTCTAGGTTGAAGCGTTCGTCTACAGTAGCAGTTTTTATATTTAGGTTTCACTCTGTTTTCTTCTACATATATAGATGAATTTGGACCTCTAAATCCAACATGGTTTGTAGTAGCTCTTTGAAACTTGGCAAAATAAAATAGTTCTCAGTATTGTTTTTATGGTTTGTTTCCTCTTCAAGTAGCTCTAGGCACAGACTGTGGAAAAGCACTTTCATTGAAGGGGGTTGCAAGCTTCCAAGAAATAACGAGTTTTCGAAATACCAGCAAATATTTTTTCTCCCAATCTTGATGATACTTGGTGGTAATGATTGGTACACAAATCCCACTGGACTCAACAAATTTTGACAATTCTAGGTTGAAGCATTCGTTTACAGTAGCAGTTTATATTTTTAGGATTCCCTCTGTTCTCTCCTATATAGATAGATGAATTTTGAACTCTAAATCCAACATGGTTTGTATTATCTCCTTGAAACTTGACAAAATAAAGGAGTTCTCAGTTTTGTCTCTCTGGTTTGTTTCCTCTTCAAGTAGCCGTGTTCACAGACTGTGGGAAAGCACTCATTGGGAGGGGTTGCCAAGCATCTAAGAAATAACGATTTTCCGAAATACCAGCAAATATTTTTTCACCCAATCTTGATGATACTTGGTGATATTGATCAGTACACAAATCCCACTTGGCTCAATAAATTGTGTTCTTCTAGGTTGAAGCGTTCGTCTACAGTAGCAGTTTTTATATTTAGGTTTCCCTCTGTTCTCTCCTATATAGATAGATGAATTTGGAACTCTAAATCCAGCATGGTTTGTATTATCTCCTTGAAACTTGACAAAATAAAGGAGTTCTCAGTTTTGTCTCTTTGGTTTGTTTCCTCCTCACGTAGCCCTAAGCAGAGACTGTGGAAAAGCACTTTCATTGAAAGGAGTTGCCAAGCTTTCAAGAAATTACGAGTTTCCGAAATACCAGCAAATATTTTTTCACCCAATCTTGATGATACGTGGTCGTAATGACAAGTACAGAATTCAAACTTTTCTTTCCAAATTTTGTTCTTCTAGGTTGAAGCGTTCGTTTACAGTAGCAGTTTTTATTTTTAGGTTTCACTTTGTTATCTCCTATATAGATAGATGAATTTGGAATGCTAAATCCAACATGGTTTGTAGTAGCTATTTGAAACTTGACAAAATAAAGAGTGCTCCGTTTTGTCTCTATGGTTTGTTTCATCTTCAAGTAGCCCTAGGCACAGAGTGTGGAAAAGCACTTTCATTGAAAGGGGTTGCCATCTTCCAAGAAATAACGAGTTTCCGAAATACCACGAAATATTTTTTCACCCAATCTCGATGATACTTGGTGGTAATTATGAGTACACAAATCCCACTTGGCTCACCAAATTTTGTTCTTCGAGGTTGAAGCGTTCGTTTACAGTAGTAGTTTTATTTTTAGGTTTCACTCTGTTCTCTCCAATATAGATAGAAGAATTTGGAACTCTTAATCCAACATGGTTTGTAGTAGCTTTTTGAAACTTGACAAAATAAAGGAGTTCTCAGTTTTATCCCTATGGTTTTTTTCCTCTTCAAGTAGTCCTAAACAGAGACTGTGGAAAAGCACTTTCATTGAAAGGAGTTGCCAAGCTTCCAAGAAATTAAAAGGTTCCGAAACACCAGCAAATATTTTTTCTCCCAATCTTGATGATACGTGGTGGTAATGACAAGTACACAATTCCCACTTGGCTCACCAAATTTTGTTCTTCTAGGTTGAAGCGTTCGTTTACAGTAGCAGTTTTTCTTTTTAGGTTTCACTCTGTTCTCTCCTATATAGATAGATGAATTTGGAACACTAAATCCAAAATGGTTTGTAGTAGCTCTTTGAAACTTGAAAAAATAAAGGAGTTCTCGGTTTTGTCTTTAGGGTTTGTTTCCTCTTCAAGTAGCCCTAATCACAGACTGTGGAAAAGCACTTTCATTGAGAGGGATTGCCAAGCTTCTAAGAAATAACGAGTTTCGGAAGTACCATGAAATATTTTCTCACCCAATCTCGATGATACTTGGTGTTAATTATGAGTACACAAATCCCACTTGGCTCACCAAATTTTTATCTTCTAGGTTGAAGCGTTAGTTTACAGTGACAGTTTTTCTTTTTAGGTTTCACTCTGTTCTCTCCTATATAGATAGATGTATTTGGAACACTAAATCCAAAAATGGTTTGTAGTAGCTCTTTGAAACTTGAAAAAATAAAGGAGTTCTCGGTTTTTTCTCTATGGTTTGTTTCCTCATCAAGTAGCCCTAGGCACAGACTGTGGAAAAGCACTTTCATTGAGAGGGGTTGCCAAGCTTGTAAGAAATAAGGATTTCCGAAATACCAGCAAATATTTTTCACCCAAACTTGATGATACGTTGTGGTAAAGACGAGTACAAAAATCCCACTTGGCTCACCAAATTTTTTTCTTCTAGTTTTAAGCGATCGTCTACAGTAGCAGTTTTTATATGTAGGTTTCACTCTGTTCTCTCTTATATAGATAGATGAATTTGGAACTCGAAATCCAACATGGTTTGTAGTAGCTCTTTGAAACTTGACAAAATAATGTATTTCTCAGTTTTGTCTCTATGGTTTGTTTCCTATTCAAGTAGCCCTAGGCACAGACTGTGGAAAAGCACTTTCATTGAGAGGGGTTGCCAAGCTTGTCAGAAATAAAGATTTCCAAAATACCAGCAAATATTTTTCACCCAATCTTGATGATACGTGGTGGTAATGATCAGTACACAAATCCCACTTGGCTCATCAAATTTTGTTCTTCTAGGTTGAAGCGTTCGTCTACAGTAGCAGTTTATATATTAGGTTTCCCTCTGTTCTCTCCTATATACATAGATGAATTTGGAACTCTCTCTCCAACATGGTTTGTAGTAGCTCTTAGAAACTTGACAAAATAAAGTAGTTCAGTTTTGTCTCTATGGTTTGTTTTCTCTTCAAGTAGCCCTAGGCACAGACTGTGGAAAAGCACTTTCATTGAAAGGGGTTGCCAAGCTTCCAAGAAAAAACGAGTTTCCGAAATATCAGCAAATATTTTTTTACAGAATCTCGATGATACTTGGTGGTAATGATCTGTACACAAATCCCACTTGGCTCACAAAATTTTGTTCTTCTAGTTTGAAGCTTTCATTTACAGTAGCAGTTTATATTTTTAGGTTTCACTCTGTTCTCTCCTACGTAGATAGATGAATTTGGAACTCTAAATCCACAAGGTTTGCAGTAGCTCTTTGAAACTTCACAAAATTAAGGAGTTCTCAGTTTTGTCTCTATGGTTTGTTTCCTCTTCAAGTAGCCCTAGGTATAGATTGTGGAAAAGCACTTTCATTGAGAGGGGTTGCCAAGCTTCTAAAAAATAACGAGTTTCCGAAATACCAGCAAATATTTTTTCACCCAATCTTGATGATACTTGGTGGTAATGATCACTACACAAATCCCACTTGGCTTACCAAATTTTGTTCTTCTATGTTGAAAAGTTCGTCTACAGTAGCAGTTTTAATATTTAGGTTTCACTCTGTTGTTTCCTATGTAGATAGATGAATTTGGAACTCTAAATGCAACATGGTATGTAGTAGCTCTTAGAAACTTGACAAAAAAAAAGGAGTTCTCAGTTTTGTCTCTATGGTTTGTTTCCTCTTCAAGTAGTCCTAAGAAGAGACTGTGGAAAAGCACTTTCATTGAAAGGGGTTGCCAAGCTTCCAAGAAATTACGAGTTTCCGAAATACCAGCAAATATTTTTTCACCCAATCTTGATGATACGTGGTGGAATGACAAGTACACAAATCCCACTTGGATGACCAAGTTTTGTTCTTGAAGGTTGAAGCGTTCGTTTACAATAGCAGTTTTTTATTTTTATGTTTCCCTCTGTTTTCTCCTATATAGATAGATTAATTTGGAACTCTAAATCCAACATGGTTTGTAGTAGCATTTTGAAACTTCACAAAATAAAGGAGTTCTCAGTTTTGTCTCTATGGTTTGTTTCCTCTTCAAGTAGCCAAAGGCACAGACTGTGGAAAAGTACTTTTATTGTGCGGGGTTGCCAAGCTTCTAAGAAATAACGAGTTTCCGAAATACCAGCAAATATTTTTTCACCCAATCTTGATGATACTTTGTGGTAATGATCAGTACAAAAATCACACTTGGCTCACCAAATTTTGTTCTTCTAGGTTGAAGCGTTCGTCTACACTAGCAGTATTTATATTTAGGTTTCCCTCTGTTCTCTCCTATATAGATAGATGAATTTCGAACTCTGAATCCAACATGATTTGTAGTAGCATTTTGAAACTTGACAAAATAAAGTAGTTCTCAGTTTTGTCTCTATGGTTTGTTTTCTCTTGAGTAGCCCTAGGCACAGACTGTGGAAAAGCACTTTCATTGAAAGGGTTGCCAAATTCCAAGAAATAACGAGTTTCCGAAATACCAGCAAATATTTTTTCACCCAATCTTGATGATACATGGTGGTAATGATCGGTACACAAATCCCACTTGGCTCACCAATTTTTGTTTTTCTAGTTTGAAGCTTTCGTTTATAGTAGCAGTTTATATTTTTAGGTCTCCCTCTGTTCTCTCCTATATAGATAGATGAATTTGGAACTCTAAATCTAACATGGTATGTAGTAGCTCTTTGAAACTTGACAAAATAAAGGAGTTCTCAGTTTTGTCTATATGGTTTGTTTCCTATCCAAGTAACCCTAGGCACTGCCTGTGGAAAAACACATTCATTGAGAGGGATTGCCAAGCTTCTAAGAAATAACGAGTTCCCGAAATACCAGCAAATATTTTTTCACCCAATCTTGATGATACTTGGTGGTAATGATCAGTACACAAATCCCACTTGGCTTACCAAAATTTGTTCTTCTCGGTTGAAGCGTTCTTCTACAGTAGCAGTTTTTATATTTAGGTTTCATTCTGTTCTTTCCTATATAGATAGATGAATTTGGAACTCTAAATCCAACATGATTTGTAATAGCTCTTTGAAACTTGACAAAATAAAGGAGTTCTCAGTTTTGTCTCTATGGTTTGTTTTCTCTTCAAGTAGCCCTAGGCACAGACTGTGGAAAAGCACTTTCATTGAGAGGGGTTGCCAAGCTTCTAAAAAATAACGAGTTTCCGAAATACCAGCAAATATTTTTTCACCAATCTTGATGATACTTGGTGGTAAATATCAGTACACAAATCCCACTTGGCTCATCAAATTTTGTTCTTCTAGGTTGAAGCGTTCGTCTACAGTAGCAGTTTTTATATGTAGGTTTCACTCTGTTCTCTCTTATATAGATAGATTAATTTGGAACTCTAACACCAACATGGTTTGTAGTAGCTCTTAGATACTTGACAAAATAAAGTAGTTCAGTTTTGTCTCTATGGTTTGTTTTCTCTTCAAGTAGTCCTAGGCACAGACTGTGGAAAAGCACTTTCATTGAAAGGGGTTGCCAATCTTCCAAGAAATAACGAGTTTCCGAAATACCAGCAAATATTTTTTTAACCAATCTCGATGATACTTGGTGGTAATGATCGGTACACAAATCCCACTTGGCTCACAAAATTTTGTTCTTCTAGTTTGAATCTTTCGTGTACAGTAGCAGTTTATATATTAGGTTTCCCTCTGTTCTCTCCTATATACATAGATGAATTTGGAACTCTAACTCCAACATGGTTTGTAGTAGCTCTTAGAAACTTGACAAAATAAAGTAGTTCAGTTTTGTCTCTATTGTTTGTTTTCTCTTCAAGTAGCCCTAGGCACAGACTGTGGAAAAGCACTTTCATTGAAAGGGATTTCCAAGCTTCCAAGAAATGGCGAGTTTCTTAAATACCAGCAAATATTTTTACACCCAATCTTGATGACACGTGGAGGTAATGACAAGTACACAAATCCCATTTGGTTCACCAAATTTTGTTCTTCTAGGTTGAAGCGTTCGTCTACAGTAGCAGTTTCTATATTTCGGTTTCCCTCTTTTATCTCTTATATAGATAAATGCATTTAAAACTCTAAAACCAACATGGTTTGTAGTAGCTCTTTGAAACTTGACCAAAAAATGTAGTTTTCAGTTTTGTCTCTATAGTTTGTTTCTTCTTCAAGTAGCCCTAAGCAGAGACTGTGGTAAAGCACTTTCATTGAAAGTGGTTGCCAAGCTTCCAAGAAATTACGAGTTTCCGAAACACCAGCAAATATTTTTTCACCCAATCTTGATGATACTTGGTGGTAATGATCAGTACACAAATCCCACTTGGCTCACCAAATTGTGTTCTTCTAGGTTGAAGCGTTCGTCTACAGTAGCAGTTTTTATATGTAGGTTTTCCTCTGTTCTCTCCTATATAGATAGAT
Organism: Callospermophilus lateralis; assembly: GCF_048772815.1. NCBI lineage: Eukaryota > Metazoa > Chordata > Mammalia > Rodentia > Sciuridae > Callospermophilus > Callospermophilus lateralis. Next base: position 41,000 of record NW_027513687.1, read on the forward strand.
GAATTTGAAAGTCTAAATCCAACATGGTTTGTAGTAAGTCTTTGAAACTTGACAAAATGAAGGAATTCTCAGTTTTGTCTCTATAATTTGTTTCCTCTTCAAGTAGCCCTAAGCAGAGACTGTGGAAAAGCACTTTCATTGAAAGGGGTTGCCAAGCTTCCAAGAAATAACGAGTTCCGATAAACAAGCAAATATTTTTTCACCCAATCTTGATGATACGTGGTGGTAATGATCGGAACACAAATCCCACTTGGCTCACCAAGTTTTGTTCTTCTAGGTTGAAGCTTTCGTTTACAGTAGCAGTTTTTATTTTTAGGTTTCCCTCTGTTCTCTCCTATATAGATAGATGAATTTGGAACTCTAAATCCAACATGGATTGTAGTCGCTCTTTGAAACTTGACAAAATAAAGGAGTTCTCACTTTTGTCTCTATGGTTTGTTTCCTATTACAGTAGCCCGAGGCACAGACTGTGGAAAAGCACTTTCATTGAAAGGGGTTGCCAAGCTTCAAAGAAATAACGAGTTTCCGAAATACCAGCAAATATTTTTTCAGCCAATGTTTTTGATACTTGGTAGTAATGATCGGTACACAAATCCCACTTGGCTCACCAAATTTTGTTCTTCTAATTTGAAGCGTTCGTTTACAGTGGCAGTTTTTATTTTTAGGTTTCACTCTGTTCTCTCTTATATACATAGATGAATTTGGAACTCTAAATCCAACATGGTTTGTAGTAGCTCTTTGAAACTTGACAAATTAAAATAGTTCTCAGTTTTGTCTCTATGGTTTGTTGCTTCTTCATGTAGCCCTAGGCCCAGACTGTGGAAAAGCACTTTCATTGAGAGCGGTTGCCAAGCTTCTAAGAAATAATGAGTTTTCAAAATACCAGCAAATATTTTTTCACCCAATCTTGATGATACTGGTGGTAATGATCAGTACACAAATCCCACTTAGCTCACCGAATTGTGTTCTTCTAGGTTGAAGTGTTCCTTTACAGTAGCAGTTTATATTTGTAGGTTTCCCTCTGTTCTCTCTTATATAGATAGCTGAATTTGGAACTCTAAATCCAGCATGGTTTGTAGTAGCGCTTTGAAACTTGACAAAAAAAAGTAGTTCCCAGTTTTTTCTCTATGATTTGTTTTCTCCTCAAGTAGCCCTAAGCAGAGACTGTGGAAAAGCACTTTCATTGAAAGGAGTTTCCAAGCTTTAAAGAAATTACGATTTTCCGAAATACCTGCAAATACTGTTTCACCCAATCTTGATGATACGTGGTGGTAATGACAAGTACACAAATCTCACTTGGCTCACCAAATTTTGTTCTTCTAGGTTGAAGCGTACTTTTACAGTAGTAGTTTTTATTTTTAGGTTTCACTTTGTTCTCTCCTATATAGATAGATGAATTTGGAACTCTAAATCCAACATGGTTTGTAGTAGCTATTTGAAATTTGACAAAATGAAGTATTTCTCAGTATTGTCTCTATGGTTTGTTTCCTCTTCAAGTAGCCCTAGGCACAGACTGTGGAAAAGCACTTTCATTGAGAGGGGTTGCCAAGCTTCTAAGAAAAAACGAGGTTCCGAAATACCAGCAAATATTTTTTCACGCAATCTTGATGATACGTGGTGGTAATGATCAGTACACAAATCCCACTTGGCTCACCAAATTGTGTTCTTTTAGGTTGAAGCGTTCGTTTACAGTAGCAATTTTTATTTTTAGGTTTCACTCTGTTCTCTCCTATATAGATAGATGAATTTGGAACTCTAAATCCAACATGGTTTGTAGTAGCTCTTTGAATCTTGACAAAAAATGTAGTTCCCAGTTTTGTATCTATGATTTGTTTTCTCTTCAAGTAGCCCTATGCAGAGACCGTGGAAAAGCACTTTCATTGAAAGGAGTTGCCAAGCTTCCAAGAAATTACGAGTTTCCGAAATACCAGCAAATACTATTTCACCCAAACTTGATGATACGTGGTGGTAATGACAAGTACACAAATCCCACTTGGCTCACCAAATTTTGTTCTTCTAGGTTGCAGCGTTCGTTTACAGTAGCAGTTTTTATTTTTAGGTTTCACTTTGTTCTCTCCTATATAGATAGATGAATTTGGAACTATCAATCCAACATGGTTTGTAGTAGCTCTTTGATATTTTAGAAAATAAAGTCGTTCTCAGTATTGTCTCTATGGTTTGTTTCCTCTTCAAGTAGCCCTAGGCACAGACTGTGGAAAAGCACTTTCATTGAAAGTGGTTGCCAAGCTTCCAAAAAATAACGAGTTTCCGAAATACCAGCAAATATTTTTTCACCCAGTCTTGATAATACTTGGTGGTAATGATCAGTACAGAAATCCCACTTGACTCACCAAATTTTGTTCTTCTAGGTTGAAGCGTTTGTCTACAGTAGCAGTTTATATTTTTAGGTTTCCCTCTGTTCTCTCCTATATAGATAGATGAATTTGGAACTCTAAATCCAACATGGTTTGTAGTAGCTCTTTGAAACTTGACAAAATAAAGGAGTTCTCAGTTTTGTCTCTATGGTTTGTTTCCTCTTCAAGTAGCCCTAGGCACAGACTGTGGAAAAGCACTTTCATTGAGAGGGGTTGCCAAGCTTCTAAGAAAAAACGAGGTTCCGAAATACCAGCAAATATTTTTTAACGCAATCTTGATGATAAGTGGTGGTAATAATCAGTACACAAATCCCACTTGGCTCACCAAATTGTGTTCTTTTAGGTTGAAGCGTTCGTTTACAGTAGCAGTTTTTATTTTTAGGTTTCACTCTGTTCTCTCCTATATAGATAGATGAATTTGGAACTCTAAATCCAACATGGTTTGTAGTAGCTCTTTGGACCTTGACAAAAAAAAGTAGTTCCCAGTTTTGTATCTATGATTTGTTTTCTCTTCAAGTAGCCCTAAGCAGAGACCGTGGAAAAGCAATTTCATTGAAAGGAGTTGCCAAGCTTCCAAGAAATTACGAGTTTCCGAAATACCAGCAAATACTATTTCACCCAATCTTGATGATACGTGGTGGTAATGACAAGTACACAAATCCCACTTGGCTCACCAAATTTTGTTCTTCTAGGTTGAAGCGTTCGTTCACAGTAGCAGTTTTTATTTTTAGGTTTCACTTTTTCTCTCCTATATAGATAGATGAATTTGGAACTATCAATCCAACATGGTTTGTAGTAGCTCTTTAATATTTTAGAAAATAAAGTCGTTCTCAGTATTTTCTCTATGGTTGTTTCCTCCTCAAGTAGCCCTAGGCACAGACTGTGGAAAAGAACTTTCATTGAAAGGGGTTGCCAAGCTTCCAAGAAATAACGAGTTTCCGAAATACCAGCAAATATTTTTTCACCCAGTCTTGATAATACTTGGTGGTAATGATCGGTACAGAAATCCCACCTGAATCACCAAATTTGGTTCTTCTAGGTTGAAGCGTTTGTCTACAGTAGCAGTTTATATTTTTAGGTTTCCCTCTGTTCTCTCCTATATAGATAGATGAATTTGGAACTCTAAATCCAACATGGTTTGTAGTAGCTCTTTGAAACTTGACAAAATACAGAAGTTCTCAATTTTGTTTCTATGATTTGTTTCCCCTTCAAGTAGCCCAGGCAGAGACTGTGAAAAACCACTTACATTGAAAGGGGTTGAGAAGCTTCCAATAAATTACGGGTTTCCGAAATACCCGCAAATATTTTTTCACCCAATCTTGATGATACTTGGTGGTAATGAGAAGTACCCAAATCCCACATATCTCACCAAATTTTGTTCTTCTAGTTTAAGTGTTCGTCTACAGTAGCAGTTTATATTTTTAGGTTTCCCTCTGTTCTCTCCTACATAGAGAGATGAATTTGGAACTCTAAATCCAACATGGTTTGTAGTAGCTCTTTGAAACTTGACAAAATAAAGGAGTTTTCAGTTTTGTCTTTATGCATTGTTTCTTCTTGAAGTAGCACTAGGCACAGACTGTGGAAAAGCACTTTCATTGAGAGGGGTTGCCAAGCTTCTATAATAAAAAGTTTCCGAAATACCAGCAAATATTTTTTCAGCCAAACTTGATGATACTTGGTGGTAATGAGAAGTACACAAATCCCACTTGGCTCACCAAATTTTGTTCTTCTACGTTGAAGCGTTCGTCTACAGTAGCCGTTTTTATATTTAGGTTTCACTCTGGTCTCTCCTATATAGATAGCTGATTTTGGAACTCAAAATCCAGCATGGTTTGTAGTAGCTCTTTGAAACTTGAAAAAAAAAAGTAGTTCTCAGTTTTGTCTCTATGATTTGTTTCCTCTTCAAGTAGCCCTAAGCAGAGACTGTGGAAAAGCACTTTCATTGAAAGGAGTTGAAAATCTTCCAACAATTACGAGTTTCCGAAATACCAGCAAATACTTTTTCACCCAATCTTGATGATACGTGGTGGTAATGACAAGTACACAAATCCCACTTGGCTCACCAAATTTCGTTCTTCTAGGTTGAAGCGTTCCTTTACAGTAGCAGTTTTTATTTTTAGCTTTCACTTTGTTCTCTCCTATATAGATAGATGAATTTGGAACTCTTAATCCAACATGGTTTCTAGTAGCTCTTTGAAATTTGACAAAATAAAGGAGTTCTCAATATTGTCTCTATGATTTGTTTCCTCTTCAAGTAGCCCTAGGCACAGACTGTGGAAAAGCACTTTAATTGAAAGGGGTTGCCAAGCTTCCAAGAAACTACAAGTTTCCGAAATACCAGAAAATATTTTTTCACCCAATCTTGATGATACTTGGTGGTAATGATCGGTACACAAGTCCCACTTGACTCACCAAATTTTGTTCTTCTAAGTTGAAGCTTCCGTCTACAGTAGCAGTTTTTATATTTAGATTTCCCTCTGTTCTCTCCTATATAATTAGATTAATTTGGAACTCTAAATCCAGCATGGTGTGAAGTAGCGCTTTGAAACGTGACAAAAAAAAAGGAGTTCTCAGTTTTGTCTCTATGATTTGTTTTCTCTTCAATTAGCCCTAGGCACAGACTGTGGAAAAGCACTTTCATTGAAAGGAGTTGCTAAGCTTCCAAGAAAAAACGAGTTTCCGAAATACCAGCAAATATTTTTCACCCAATCTTGATGATACTTGGGGGTAATGATTAGTACACCAATCTCCCTTGGCTCACCAAATTTTGTTCTTCTAGGTTGAAGCGTTCGTCTACAGTAGCAGTATTTATATTTAGGTTTCACATTGTTCTCTTCTATACAGATAGATGAATTTGGAACTCTAAATCCAACATGGTTTGTAGTAGCTCTTTGAAACTTGAAAAAATAAAGGAGATCTCAGATTTGTCTCTATGGTTTGTTACCTCTTCAAGTAGACGTAGACACAGAATGTGGAAAAGCATTTTCATTAAGAGGGGTTGCCAAGCTTCTAAGAAATAACGTGTTTCCGAAATAGCAGCAAATATCTTTTCACCCAATCTTGATGATACTTGGTGGTAATGATCAGTACACAAATCCCACTTGGCTCACCAAATTGTGTTCTTCTAGGTTGAACCGTTCGTCTACAGTAGTAGTTTTTATATGTAGGTTTTTCCTCCATTCTTTCCCATATAGATAGATGAATTTGGAACTCTAAATCCAACATGGTTTCTACTAGCTCTTTGAAACGTGACAAAATAAAGGAGTTCTCAGTTCTCTCTCTATGGTTTCTTTCCTCTTCAAGTAGCCCTAGGCACAGACTGTGGAAAAGCACTTTCATTGAGAGGGGTTGCCAAGTTCTAAGAAATAACGAGATTCCGAAATACCAGCAAATATTTTTTCACCCAAACTTGATGATACTTTGTGGTAATGATCAGTACACAAATCCCACTTGGCTCACCAAATTTTGTTCTTCTAGGTTGTATCGTTCGTGTACAGTAGCAGTTTTTATAATTAGGTTTCCCTCTGTTCTCTCCTATATAGATAGATGAATATGGAACTCTAAATCCAACATGGTTTGTAGTAGCTCTTAGAAACTTGACAAAAAAAAGAGGTCTCAGTTTTGTCTCTATGGTTTGTTTTCTCTTAAAGTGGCCTAAGCAGAGACTGTGGAAAAGCACTTTCATTGAAAGGGGTTGCCAAGCTTCCAGAAATTACGAGTTTCCGAAATACCAGCAAATATTTTTTCACCCAATCTTCATGATACGTGGTGGTAATGACAAGTACACAAATCCCACTTGGCTCACCAAATTTTGTTCTTCAAATATGAAGCGTTCGTTTACAGTATCAGTTTATATTTTTAGGTTTCCCTCTGTTCTCTCCTATATACATAGATGAATTTGGAAATCTAAATCCAACATGGTTTGTAGTAGCTCTTTGAAACTTGACAAAATAAAGGAGTTCTCAGTTTTCTCTCTATGGTTTGTTTCCTCTTCAAGTAGCCCTAGGCACAGACTGTGGAAAAGCACTTTCATTGAGAGGGATTGCCAAGCTTCTAAGAAATAACGAGTTTCTAAAATACCAGCAAATATTTTTTCACCCAATCTTGAAGGTACTTGGTGGTAATGATCAGTACAAAAATCCAACTTGGCTCACAGAATTTTGTTCTTCTAGGTTGAAGCGTTCTTCCACAGTAGCAGTTTTTATATTTAGGTTTCCCTCTCTTCTCTCCTATATAGATAGATGAATTTGGAACTCTAAATCCAACATGGTTTGTAGTAGCTCTTTGAAACTTGACAAAAAAACGTTGTTCGCAATTTTGTGTCTATGGTTTGTTTCCTCTTCAAGTAAACCTAGGCAGAGACTGTGGAATAGCACTTTCATTGAAAGGGGTTGCCAAGCTTCCAAGAAATTACGAGTTACCAAAATACCAGCAAATAGTTTTTCACCCAATCTTGATGATACGTGGTGGTAATGACAACTACACAAATCCCACTTGGCTCACCAAATTTTGTTCTAGGTTGAAGCGTACGTTAAAAGTAGCAGTTTTTATTTTTACTTTTCACTCTGTCCACTTCTATATAGATAGATGAATTTGGAACTCTAAATCCAACATGGTTTGTAGTAGCTCTTTGAAAATTGATAAAATAAAGGAGTTCCCAGTTTTCTCTCTATGGTTTATTTCCTCTTCAAGTAGCCCTAGGCACAGACTGTGGAACAGCACTTTCATTGAGAGGGGTTGCCAGGCTTCTAAGAAATAACAAGTTTCCGAAATAACAGCAAATATTTTTTCACCCAATCTTGATGATACTTGGTGGTAATGATCAGGACACAAATCCCACTTGGCTCACCAAATTTTGTTCTTCTAGGTTGAAGCATTCGTCTACAGTAGCAGTTTTTATATTTAGGTTTCACTCTGTTCTCTCCTGTATAGATAGATGAATTTGGAACTCTAAATCCAACATGGATTGTAGTAGGTCTTTGAAACTTGAAAAAATAAAGGAGTTCTCAGTTTTGTCTCTACGGTTTGTTTCCTCTTCAATAGCCCTAGGCACAGACTGTGGAAAAGCACTTGCATTGAGAGGGGTTGCCAATCTTCCAAGGAATAACGAGTTTCCGAAATACCAGCAAATATTTTTTCACCCAATCTTGATGATAGTTGGTGGTAATGATCGGTACACAAATCCCACTTGGCTCACCAAATTTTGTTCTTCTAGGTTGAAGCGTTCGTGTACAGTAGCAGTTTTTATATTATTTTTTCCCTCTGTTCTCTCTAAAAATAGATAGATGAATTTGGAAATATAAATCCAACATGGTATGTAGTAGCTCATTGAAACTTGACAAAGTGAAGGAGTTCTCAGATTTGTCTCTATGGTTTGTTTCCTCTTCAAGTAGTCCTAGGCACACACTGTGGAAATGCACTTTCATTGCCAAGCTTCTAAGAAATAACGAGCTTCCGAAATACCAGCAAATATTTTTCACCCAATCATGATGATACTTGGTGATAATGATCAGAGCACAAATCCCACTTGGCTCACCAAATTTTGTCCTTCTACGTTGAAGCGTTCGTCTACAGTAGCAGTTTTTATATTTAGGTTTTTCTCTGTTCTCTTCTACATAGATAGATGAATTTGGAACTCTAAATCCAACATGGTTTGTAGTAGCTCTTTGAAACTTGACAAAATAAAGGAGTTCTCAGTTTTGACTCTATGATTATTTTCTCTTCAAGTAGCCCTAGGCACAGACTGTAGAAAAGCACTTTCACTGAGAGGGGTTACCAAGCTTCTAAAAAATAACGAGTTTCCGAAATACAAGCAAATATTTTTTCACCCAATCTTGATGATACCTGGTGGTAATGATCGGTACACAAATCCCACTTGGCTCACCCAATTTTACTCTTCTAGGTTGAAGCTTTCATTTACATTAGCAGTTTTTATTTTTAGGTTTCACTCCGTTCAATCCTATATAGATAGATGAATTTGGAACTCTATATCCAACATGGTTTGTAGTAGCTCTTCGAAACTTGACAAAATAACGGAGTTCTCAGTTTTGTCTCTATGGTTTGTTTCCTCTTCAACTAGGCCTAAGCAGAGACTGTGGAAAAGCACTTTCATTGGGAGGGGTTGCCAAGCATCTACGAAATAACGAGTTTCCGAAACACCAGCAAATATTTTTTCACCCAATCTTGATGATACTTGGGTGGTAATGATAAGTCCACAAATCACACTTGGCTCAACAAATTTTGTTCTTCTAGGTTTAAGCGTCAGTCTACAGTAGCAGTTTTTATATTTAGGTTTTACTCTGTTCTCTCTTGTATAGATAGATGAATTTGGAACTCTAAATCCAACATGGTTTGTAGTCGCTCTTTGAAACTTGACAAAATTAAGGAGTTCTCAGTTTTGTCTCTATGGTTTGTTTCCTATTCAAGTAGCCTGAGGCACAGACTGTGGAAAAGCACTTTCATTGAGAGGGGTTGCCGAGCTTCTAAAAATAACGAGTTTCCAAAATACCAGCAAATATTTTTTCACCCAGTCTTGATGATACTTGTTGGTAATGATCAGTACACCAATCCCACTGGGCTCACAAGTTTTGTTCTTCTAGGTTGAAGCGTTCGTCTACAGTAGCAGTTTATATATTTAGGTTTCACTCTGTTCTCTTCCATATAGATAGATGAATTTGGAACTCTAAATTCAACATGGTTTGTAGTAGCTCTTTGAAACTTGACAAAATAAAGTGGTTCTCAGTATTTTCTTTATGGTTTATTTACTCTTCAAGTAGCCCTAAGCAGAGACTGTGGAAAAGCACTTTCATTGAAAGGAGTTGCCAAGCTTCCAAGAAATTACGAGTTTCCGAAATACCAGCAAATACTTTTTTACCCAATCTTGATGATACGTGGTGGTAATGACAAGTACACAAATCCCACTTGGCTCAACAAATTTTGTTCTTATCGGTTGAAGCGTTCGTGTACAGTAGCAGTTCTTATGTTTAGGTTTTACTCTGTTCTCTTCTATATAGATACATGAATTTGGAACTCTAAATCCAACATGGTTTGTAGTAGCTCTTTGAAACTTGGCAAAATAAAGGTGTTCTCAGTTTTGTTTCTATGATTTGTTTCCTCTTCAAGTAGCTCTAAGCAGAGCATGTGGAAAAGCACTTTCATTGAAAGGGTTTGGCAAGCTTCGAAGAAATAACGAGTTTCCGAAATACCAGCAAATATTTTTTCACCCAAACTTGATGATACTTGGTGGTAATGATCGGTACAGAAATCCCACTTGACTCACCAAGTTTTGTTCTTCTAGTTTGAAGCGTTCGTTTACAGTAGCAGTCTATATTTTTAGGTTTCCCTCTGTTCTCTCCTATATAGATAGCTGAATTGGGAACTCTAAATCCAACATGGTTTGTACTAGGTCTTTGAAACTTTACAAAAAAAATAGTTCTCAGTTTTGTCTCTATGATTTGTTTCCTCTTCAAGTTGCCCTAAGCAGAGACTGTGGAAAAGCACTTTCATTGAAAGGAGTTGCCAAGCTTCCAAGAAATTACGAGTTTCCGAAATACCAGCAAATATTTTTTCACCCTATCTTGATGATACGTGGTGTTAATGACAAGTACACAAATCCCAATGGCTCACCACATTTTATTCTTCTAGGTTGAAGTGTTCTTTTTCAGTAGCAGTTTTTATTTTTAGGTTTCCCTTTGTTCTCTCCTATATAGAGAGATGAATTTGGAACTCTAAATCCAACATGTTTGAAGTAGCTCTTTGAAACTTGACCAAATAAAGGCGTTGTCAGTTTTGTCTCTATGGTTTGTTTCCTCTTGAAGTAGCCCTAAGCACACATTGTGGAAAAGCATTTTCATTGAGAGAGGTTGCTAAGCTTCTAAGAAATAACGAGTTTCCAAAAAACCAGCAAATATTTTTTCACCGAATCTTGCTGGTACTTGGTGGTAGTGATCAGTACACAAATCACACATGGCCCACCAATTTTTGTTCTTCTAGGTTGAAGCGTTCGTCTACAGTAGCAGTTTTTATATTTAGGTTTCTCTCTGTTCTCTCCTATATAGATAGATTAATTTGGAACTCTAAATCCAACATGGTTTGTAGTAGCTCTTTGAAACTTGAAAAAATAATGGAGTTCTCAGATTTGTCTCTATGATTTGTTTCCTCTTCAAGTAGCCCTAAGAAGAGCCTGTGGAAAAGCACTTTCATTGAAAGGGGTTGCCAAGCTTCCAAGAAATAACGAGTTTCCGAAATACCAGCAAATATTTTTTCACCCAATCTTGATGATTCTTGGTGGTAATGACAAGTACACAAATCCCACTTGGCTCACCAAATTTTGTTCTTCTAGGTTGAAGCGTTCGTTTACAGTAGCAGTTTTTATTTTTAGGTTTCATTCTGTTCTCACTTATATAGATCGAAAAATTTGCAACTCTAAACCCAACATGGTTTGTAGGAGCTCTTTGAAACTTGACAAAATAAATTAGTTCTCAGTTTTGTCTCTATGGTTTGTATCATCTTAAAGTAGCCCTAGGCACAGACTGTGGAAAAGCACTTTAATTGAGAGGGGTTGCCAAGCTTCTAAGAAATAACGAGTTTTTAAAATACCAGCAAATATTTTTTCACCCAATCTAGATGATACTTGGGGGTAATGATCGGTACACAAATCCCACTTGGCTCACCCAATTATGTTCTTCTAGGTTGAAGCGTTCGTTTACAGTAGCAGTTTATATTGTTAGGTTTCATTCTGTTCTCTCCTATATAGATAGATGAATTTGGAACTCTAAATCCAACATGGTTTGTAGTAGCTCTTCGAAACTTGAGAAAATGAAGGAGTTCTCAGTTTTGTATCTATGGTTTGTTTCCTCTTCAAGTTTCCCTAGGCAGAGACTTGGAAAAGCAATTTCATTGAGAGGGGTTGCCAAGCTTCTAAGAAATAACGAGTTTCCGAAATACCAGCAAATATTTTTTCACCCAATCTTGGTGATACTTGGTGGTAATGATCAGTCCACAAATCCCACTTGGCTCACCCAATTTTGTTCTTCTAGGTTTAAGCGTTCGTCTACAGTAGCAGTTTTTATATTTAGGTTTCACTCTGTTCTCTCTTATATAGATAAATGAATTTGGAACTCTAAATACAACATAATTTGTAGTAGCTCTTTGAAACATGACAAAATAAAGGAGATCTCTGTTTTGTCTCTATGGTTTGTTTCCTCTTCAAGTAGCCCTAAGCTGAGACTGTGGAAAAGCACTTTCATTGAAAGGGGTTGCCAAACTTCGAAGAAATAACGAGTTTCCGAAATACCAGCAAATATTGTTTCACCTAATCTTGATGATACTTGGTGGTAATGATCGGTACAGAAATCCCACTTGACTCACCAAATTTTGTTCTTCTAGTTTGAAGCGTTCGTTTACAGTAGCAGTTTATATTTTTAGGTTTCCCTCTGTTCTCTCCTATATAGAGAGATGAATTTGGAACTCTAAATCCAACATGGTTTGTACTAGCTCTTTGAAACTTTACAAAAAAAGTAGTTCTCAGTTTTGTCTCAATAATTTGTTTCCTCTTCAAGTAGCCGTAAGAAGAGACTGTCCAAAAGCACTTTCATTTAAAGGAGTTGTAAAGCTTCCAAGAAATTACGAGTTTCCCAAATATCAGCAAATACTTTTTTCACCCAATGTTGATGATACTTGTTGGTAATGATCAGTACACAAATCCCACTTGGCTCACCAAATTTTGTTCTTCTAGGTTGAAGCGTTCGTCTACAGTAGCAATTTTTATATTTAGGTTTCACTCTGTTCTCTCCTATATAGATAGATGAATTTGGAACTCTAAATCCAACATGGTGTGTAGTAGCTCTTTGAAACTTGACAAAATAGAGGAGTTCTCAGTTTTGTCTCTATGGTTTGTTTCCTCTTCAAGTAGCCCTAGGAACAGACTGTGACAAGCACTTTCATTGAGAGGGGTTACCAAGCTTCTAAGAAATAACGGGTTTCCAAAATACCAGCAAATATTTTTTCACCCAATCTTGATGATACTTGGTGGTAATGATCAGTCAACAAATCCCACTTGGCTCACCAAATTTTGTTCTTCTATGTTTAAGCGTTCGTCTACACTAGCAGTTTTTAAATTTAGGTTTCACTCTGACCTCTCTTATATAGATAGATGAATTTGGAACTCAAAACCTAACATGGTTTGTAGTAGCTCTTTGAAACTTGACAAAATAAAGGAGTTCTCAGTTTTTTCTCTATGGTTTGTTTCCTCTTCAAGTAGCCCTAGGCAGAGACTATGGAAAAGCACTTTCATTGAAGGGGGTTGCCAAGCTTCCAAGAAATAACGAGTTTCCGCAATACCAGCAAATATTTCTTCACCCAATCTTGGTGATACTTGTTGGTAATGATCAGTACACCAGTCCCACTTGACTCACCAAATTTTTACACTTCTAGGTTGAAGCATTCGTTTACAATAGAAGTTTATATTTTTAGGTTTCACTCTGTTCTCTCTTATATTGATAGATGAATTAGGAACTCCAAATCCAACATGGTTTGTAGTAGCTCTTTGAAACTTGACAAAATAAAGTAGTTCTCATTTTTGTCTCTATGGTTTGTTTCCTCTTCAAGTAGGCCTAGGCCCAGACTGTGGAAAAGCACTTTCATTGAGAGGGGTTGCCAAGCTTCTAAGAAATAACGAATTTAGGAAATACCAGCAAATATTTTTTCACCCAATCTTGATGATAATTGGTGGTAATGATCCGTACAGAAATCCCACTTGTCTCACCAATTTTGTTCTTCTAGGTTGAAGCGTTCGTCTACAGTAGCAGTTTTTATATTTAGGTTTCACTCTGTTTTCTTCTACATATATAGATGAATTTGGACCTCTAAATCCAACATGGTTTGTAGTAGCTCTTTGAAACTTTGCAAAATAAAATAGTTCTCAGTATTGTTTTTATGGTTTGTTTCCTCTTCAAGTAGCTCTAGGCACAGACTGTGGAAAAGCACTTTCATTGAAGGGGGTTGCAAGCTTCCAAGAAATAACGAGTTTTCGAAATACCAGCAAATATTTTTCATCCCAATCTTGATGATACTTGGTGGTAATGATTGGTACACAAATCCCACTGGACTCAACAAATTTTGACAATTCTAGGTTGAAGCATTCGTTTACAGTAGCAGTTTATATTTTTAGGATTCCCTCTGTTCTCTCCTATATAGATAGATGAATTTTGAACTCTAAATCCAACATGGTTTGTATTATCTCTTTGAAACTTGACAAAATAAAGGAGTTCTCAGTTTTGTCTCTCTGGTTTGTTTCCTCTTCAAGTAGCCGTGTTCACAGACTGTGGGAAAGCACTCATTGGGAGGGGTTGCCAAGCATCTAAGAAATAACGATTTTCCGAAATACCAGCAAATATTTTTTCACCCAGTCTTGATGATACTTGGTGATAATGATCAGTACACAAATCCCACTTGGCTCAATAAATTGTGTTCTTCTAGGTTGAAGCGTTCGTCTACAGTAGCAGTTTTTATATTTAGGTTTCCCTCTGTTCTCTCCTATATAGATAGATGAATTTGGAACTCTAAATCCAACATGGTTTGTATTATCTCCTTGAAACTTGACAAAATAAAGGAGTTCTCAGTTTTGTCTCTTTGGTTTGTTTCCTCCTCACGTAGCCCTAAGCAGAGACTGTGGAAAAGCACTTTCATTGAAAGGAGTTGCCAAGCTTTCAAGAAATTACGAGTTTCCGAAATACCAGCAAATATTTTTACACCCAATCTTGATGATACGTGGTCGTAATGACAAGTACAGAATTCAAACTTGGCTTACCAAATTTTGTTCTTCTAGGTTGAAGCGTTCGTTTACAGTAGCAGTTTTTATTTTTAGGTTTCACTTTGTTATCTCCTATATAGATAGATGAATTTGGAATGCTAAATCCAACATGGTTTGTAGTAGCTATTTGAAACTTGACAAAATAAAGAGTGCTCAGTTTTGTCTCTATGGTTTGTTTCATCTTCAAGTAGCCCTAGGCACAGACTGTGGAAAAGCACTTTCATTGAAAGGGGTTGCCATCTTCCAAGAAATAACGAGTTTCCGAAATACCATGAAATATTTTTTCACCCAATCTCGATGATACTTGGTGGTAATTATGAGTACACAAATCCCACTTGGCTCACCAAATTTTTATCATCTAGGTTGAAGCGTTCGTTTACAGTAGCAGTTTTTCTTTTTAGGTTTCACTCTGTTCTCTCCTATATAGATAGATGAATTTGGAACTCTTAATCCAACATGGTTTGTAGTAGCTTTTTGAAACTTGACAAAATAAAGGAGTTCTCAGTTTTATCCCTATGGTTTTTTTCCTCTTAAAGTAGTCCTAAGCAGAGACTGTGGAAAAGCACTTTCATTGAAAGGAGTTGCCAAGCTTCCAAGAAATTAAAAGTTTCCGAAACACCAGCAAATATTTTTTCTCCCAATCTTGATGATACGTGGTGGTAATGACAAGTACACAATTCCCACTTGGCTCACCACATTTTGTTCTTCTAGGTTGAAGCGTTCGTTTACAGTAGCAGTTTTTCTTTTTAGGTTTCACTCTGTTCTCTCCTATATAGATAGATGAATTTGGAACACTAAATCCAAAATGGTTTGTATTATCTCTTTGAAACTTGAAAAAATAAAGGAGTTCTCGGTTTTTTCTTTAGGGTTTGTTTCCTCTTCAAGTAGCCCTAATCACAGACTGTGGAAAAGCACTTTCATTGAGAGGGATTGCCAAGCTTCTAAGCAATAACGAGTTTCGGAAATACCATGAAATATTTTTTCACCCAATCTCGATGATACTTGGTGTTAATTATGAGTACACAAATCCCACTTGGCTCACCAAATTTTTTTCTTCTAGTTTTAAGCGATCCTCTACAGTAGCAGTTTTTATATGTAGGTTTCACTCTGTTCTCTCTTATATAGATAGATGAATTTGGAACTCGAAATCCAACATGGTTTGTAGTACCTCTTTGAAACTTGACAAAATAATGTATTTCTCTGTTTTGTCTCTATGGTTTGTTTCCTCTTCAAGTAGCCCTAGGCACAGACTGTGGAAAAGCACTTTCATTGAGAGGGGTTGCCAAGCTTGTCAGAAATAAAGATTTCCGAAATACCAGCAAATATTTTTCACCCAATCTTGATGATACGTGGTGGTAATGATCACTACACAAATCCCACTAGCCTCACCAAATTTTGTTCTTCTAGGTTGAAGCGTTCGTCTACAGTAGCAGTTTTTATGTTTAGGTTTCACCCTGTTCTCTCCTATATAGATAGATGAATTTGGAACTCTAAATCCAACATGGTTTGTAGTAGCTCTTTGAAACTTGACAAAATAAAGGAGTTCTCAGTTTTGTCTCTATGGTTTGTTTTCTCTTCAAGTAGCCCTAGGCACAGACTGTGGAAAAGCACTTTCATTGAGAGGGGTTGCCAAGCTTCTAAAAAATAACGAGTTTCCGAAATACCAGCAAATATTTTTTCACCCAATCTTGATGATACTTGGTGGTAAATATCAGTACACAAATCCCACTTGGCTCATCAAATTTTGTTCTTCTAGGTTGAAGCGTTCTTCTACAGTAGCAGTTTTTATATGTAGGTTTCACTCTGTTCTCTCTTATATAGATAGATGAATTTGGAACTCTAACTCCAACATGGTTTGTAGTAGCTCTTAGATACTTGACAAAATAAAGTAGTTCAGTTTTGTCTCTATGGTTTGTTTTCTCTTCAAGTAGACCTAGGCATAGACTGTGGAAAAGCACTTTCATTGAAAGGGGTTGCCAATCTTCCAAGAAATAACGAGTTTCCGAAATATCAGCAAATATTTTTTCACCCAATCTCGATGATACTTGGTGGTAATGATCGGTACACAAATCCCACTTGGCTCACAAAATTTTGTTCTTCTACTTTGAAGCTTTCGTGTACAGTAGCAGTTTATATATTAGGTTTCCCTCTGTTCTCTCCTATATACATAGATGAATTTGGAACTCTAACTCCCACATGGTTTGTAGTAGCTCTTAGAAACTTGACAAAATAAAGTAGTTCAGTTTTGTCTCTATGGTTTGTTTTCTCTTCAAGTAGCCCTAGGCACAGACTGTGGAAAAGCACTTTCATTGAAAGGGGTTGCCAAGCTTCCAAGAAAAAACGAGTTTCCGAAATATCAGCAAATATTTTTTTACAGAATCTCGATGATACTTGGTGGTAATGATCTGTACACAAATCCCACTTGGCTCACAAAATTTTGTTCTTCTAGTTTGAAGCTTTCATTTACAGTAGCAGTTTATATTTTTAGGTTTCACTCTGTTCTCTCCTACGTAGACAGATGAATTTGGAACTCTAAATCCAACAAGGTTTGCAGTAGCTCTTTGAAACTTGAAAAAATTAAGGAGTTCTCAGTTTTGTCTCTATGGTTTGTTTCCTCTTCAAGTAGCCCTAGGTATAGATTGTGGAAAAGCACTTTCATTGAGAGGGGTTGCCAAGCTTCTAAAAAATAACGAGTTTCCGAAATACCAGCAAATATTTTTTCACCCAATCTTGATGATACTTGGTGGTAATGATCACTACACAAATCCCACTTGGCTTACCAAATTTTGTTCTTCTATGTTGAAAAGTTCGTCTACAGTAGCAGTTTTAATATTTAGGTTTCACTCTGTTGTTTCCTATGTAGATAGATGAATTTGGAACTCTAAATGCAACATGGTATGTAGTAGCTCTTAGAAACTTGACAAAAAAAAGGAGTTCTCAGTTTTGTCTCTATGGTTTGTTTCCTCTTCAAGTAGTCCTAAGAAGAGACTGTGGAAAAGCACTTTCATTGAAAGGGGTTGCCAAGCTTCCAAGAAATTACGAGTTTCCGAAATACCAGCAAATATTTTTTCACCCAATCTTGATGATACGTGGTGGAATGACAAGTACACAAATCCCACTTGGCTCACCAATTTTTGTTTTTCTAGTTTGAAGCTTTCGTTTATAGTAGCAGTTTATATTTTTAGGTCTCCCTCTGTTCTCTCCTATATAGATAGATGAATTTGGAACTCTAAATCCAACATGGTATGTAGTAGCTCTTTGAAACTTGACAAAATAAAGGAGTTCTAAGTTTTGTCTATATGGTTTGTTTCCTATCCAAGTAGCCCTAGGCACTGCCTGTGGAAAAACACATTCATTGAGAGGGATTGAGAAGCTTCTAAGAAATAACGAGTTCCCGAAATACCAGCAAATATTTTTTCACCCAATCTTGATGATACTTGGTGGTAATGATCAGTACACAAATCCCACTTGGCTTACCAAATTTTGTTCTTCTCGGTTGAAGCGTTCTTCTACAGTAGCAGTTTTTATATTTAGGTTTCACTCTGTTCTTTCCTATATAGATAGATGAATTTGGAACTCTAAATCCAACATGGTTTGTAATAGCTCTTTGAAAGTTGACAAAATAAAGGAGTTCTCAGTTTTGTCTCTATGGTTTGTATAGTCTTCAAGTAGCTCTTTGAAACTTGACCAAAAAATGTAGTTTTCAGTTTTGTCTCTATAGTTTGTTTCCTCTTCAAGTAGCCCTAAGCAGAGACTGTGGTAAAGCACTTTCATTGAAAATGGTTGCCAAGCTTCCAAAAATTACGAGTTCCAAAACACCAGCAAATATTTTTTCACCCAATCTTGATGATACTTTGTGGTAATGAAGAGTAGTTCTCAGTTTTGCCTCTATGGTTTGTTTCCTCTTCAAGTAGCCCTAGGTACAAACTTTGGAAAAGCACTTTCATTGAGAGGGGTTGCCAAGCTTCTAAGAAATAAAGAGTTTCCGAAATGCCAGCAAATATTTTTTCAACCAATCGTGATGATACTTGGTGGTAATGGTGAGTACACCAATCCCACTTGGCTCACCAAATTTTGTTCTTCAAGGTTGAAGCGTTCGTCAACAGTAGCAGTTTTTATATGTAGGTTTCACTCTGTTTTCTATTATATAGATATGTGAATTTGGAACTCTAAATCCAACATGGTTTGTAGTAGCTCGTTGAAACTTGACAAAATAAAGGAGTTCTCAGTTTTGTCTCTATGGTGTGTTTCCTCTTCAAGTAGCCCTAAGCAGAGACTGTGGAAAAGCACTTTCATTGAATGGGGTTGCCAAGCTTCCAAGAAATTTCGAGTTTCCGAAATACCAGCAAATATTTTTTCACCCAATCTGGATGATACGTGGTGGTAATGACAAGTACACAAGTCCCACTTGACTCACCAAATTTTGTTCTTCTAGGTTGAAGCGTTCGTTTTCAGTTGAAGTTTTTATTTATAGGTTTCACTCTGTTCTCTCCTATATAGATAGATGAATTTGGAACTCTTAATCCAACATGGTTTGAAGTAGTTCTTTGAAACTTGACAAAATAAAGTAGTTCTCAGTTTTCTCTCTATGGTTTGTTTCCTCTTCAAGTAGCCCTAAGCAGAAACTGGGGAAAAGCACTTTCATTGAAAGGGGTTGGCAAGCTTCCAAGAAATTATGATTTTCTGAAATACCAGCAAATATTTTTTCGCCCAATCTTGATGATACTTGGTGATAATGACAAGGACACAAATCCCACTTGACTCACCAAATTTTGGTCTTCTAGGTTGAAGCGTTCGTTTACAGTAGCAGTTTATATTTCTAGGTTTCCCTCTGTTCTCTCCTATATAGATAGATGAATTTGGAACTCTAAATCCAACGTGGTTTGTAGTAGCTCTTTGAAACTTGACAAAATAAAGGAATTCTCATTTTTGTCTCTATGATTTGTTTCCTCTTTAAGTAGCCCTAAGCAGAGACTGTGGAAAGGCACTTTCATTGAAAGGGTTTGCCAAGGTTCCAAGAAATTACGAGTTTCCGAAATTACAGCAAATATTTTTTCACACAATCTTGCTGATACGTGGTGGTAATGATCGGTACACAAATCCCACTTGGCTCACCAAATTTTGTTTTCTAGGTTGAAGCGTTCGTCTACAGTAGCAGTTTTTATGTTTAGGTTTCACTCTGTTCTCTCCTATGTAGATAGATGAATTTGGAACTCTAAATCCAACATGGTTTGTAGTAGGTATTTGAAAGTTGACAAAATAAAGGAGTTCTCAGGTTTGTCTCTATAATTTGTTTCCTCTTCAAGTAACCCTAAGCAGAGACTGTGGAAAAGCACTTTGTTTGAAAGGGGTTGCCAAGCTTCTAAAAAATAACGTATTTCCGAAATACCAGCAAATATTTTTTTACCCAATCTTGATGATACTTGGTGTTAATGACAAGTACAAAAATCCCCCTTGGCTCACCAAATTTTGTTCTTCTAGGTTGAAGCGTTCATTTAGAGTAGCAGTTTTTATTTTTAGGTTTCCCTCTTTTATCTCCTACATAGATAGATGAATTTGGAACTATAAATCCAACATGGTTTGTAGTAGTTCTTTGAATCTTGACAAAATAAAGGAGTTCTCACTTTTGTCTCTATGGTTTGTTTCCTATTCAAGTAGTCCAAGGTTCAGACTGTGGAAAAGCACATTCATTGAGAGGGGTTGCCAAGCTTCCAAAAAATAACGAGTTTCTGCCATTCCAGCAAGTATTTTTTCACCCAATCTTTATGATACTTGGTGGTAATGACAAGTACACAAATCCCACTTGGCTCACCAATTTTGTTCTTCTAGGTTTAAGCGTTCGTCTACAGTAGCAGTTTTTATATTTAGGTTTCACTCTGTTTTCTCCTATATAGATAGATGAATTTGGAACTCTAAATCCAACATGGTTTGAAGTAGTTCTTTGAAACTTGACAAAGTAAAGTAGTTCTCAGTTTTCTCTCTATGGTTTGTTTCCTCTTCAAGTAGCCCTAATCAGAGACTGTGGAAAAGCACTTTCATTGAAAGAGGTTGCCAAGCTTCCAAGAAATTACGAGTTTCCGAAATACCAGCACATATTTTTTCACCCAATCTTGATGATACTTGGTGGTAAGGATCGGTACACAAATCCCACTTGACTCACCAAATTTTGGTCTTCTAGGTTGAAGCGTTCGTTTACAGTAGCAGTTTTTATTTTCAGGTTTCCCTCAGTTCTCGCCTATATAGATAGATGAATTTGGAACTCTAAATCCAACATGGTTTGTAGTAGCTCTTTGAAACTTGACAAAATAAAGTAGTTCTCAGTTTTGTCTCTATGTTTCTTTCCTCTTCATGTGGCCCTAGGCACAGACTGTGGAAAAGCACTTTCATTGATAGGGGTTACCAAGTTTCTAAAAAATAACGAGTTTGCGAAATACCAGCAATTATTTTTTCACATAATCTTGATGATACTTGGTGGTAATGATCGGTACACAAATCCCACTTGACTCACCAAATTTTGTTATTGTAAGTTGAAGCGTTCTTTTACAGTAGCAGTTTATATTTTTAGGTTGCACTCTGTTCTCTCCTATATAGATAGATGAATTTGGAACTCTAAATCCAACATGGTTTGTAGTAGCTCTTTGAAACTTGACAAAATAAAGGAATTCTCAGTTTTGTCTCTATGATTTGTTTCCTCTTCAAGTAGCCCTAAGCAGAGACTTTGGAAAAGCAATTTCATTGAAAGGCGTTGCCAAGCTTCCAAGAAATTAAGATTTTCCAAATTACCAGCAAATATTTTTTCACCCAATCTGGATGATACGTGGTGGTAATGATGGGTACACACATCCCACTTGGCATACCAAATTTTGTTCTTCTAGGTTGAAGCGTTCGTTTACGGTAGCAGTTTTTATTTTTAGGTTTCCCTCTGTTCTCTCCTATATAGATAGATGAATTTGGAACACTTAATCCAACATGGTTTGTAGTAGCTCTTTGAAACTTGACAAAATAAAGGAGTTCTCACTTTTCTTTCTATGGTTTGTTTCCTCTTCATGTAGCCCTATGCACAGACTGTGGAAAAGCACTTTCATTGAGAGGGGTTTCCAAGCTTCTAAGAAATAACGAGCTTCCGAAATACCAGCAAATATTTTTTCACCCAATCTTGATGATACTTGCTGGTAATGATCAGTACACAAATCCCACTTGGTTCACCAAATTTTTTTCTTCTAGGTTGAAGCGTTCGTCTACAGTAGTCGTTTTTATATTTAGGTTTCCCTCTGTTCTCTCTTTATAGATAGATCAATTTGGAACTGTAAATCCAACATGGATTGTAGTCGCTCTTTGAAACTTGACAAAAAAAATGTAGTTCTCAGTTTTGTCTCTATGGTTTGTTTCCTCTTCAAGTAGCCCTAAGCAGAGACTGTCGAAAAGCACTTTCGTTGAAAGGGCTTGCCAAGCTTCCAAGAAATAACGAGTTTCCAAATTACCAGCAAATATTTTTCCACCCAATCTTGATGATACTTGCTGGTAATGTTCGGTACACAATCCCACATGACTCACCAAATTTTGATGTTCTAGGTTGAAGCGTTCGTTTACAGTAGCAGTTTATATTTTTAGGTTTCCCTCTGTTCTCTCCTATGTAGATAGATGAATTTGGAACTCTAAATCCAACATGGTTTGTAGTAGCCCTTTGAAACTTGACAAAAAAAAGGAATTCTCAGTTTTGTCTCTAAGATTTGTTTCCTCTTCATGTATCCCTAAGCAGAGAGTGTGGAAAAGCACTTTCATTGAAAGGGGTTGCCAAGCTTCCAAGAAATAACGAGTTTCCGAAATACCAGCAAATATTTTTTCACCCAATCTTGATAATATGTGGTGGTCATGATCGGTACACAAATCCCACTTGACTCACCAAATTTTGTTCTTCTAGGTTGAAGCGTTCGTTTACAGTAGCAGTTTTTATTTTTAGGTTTTCCTCTGTTCTCTCCTATATAGATAGATGAACTTGAAACTCTTAATCCAACATGGTTTGTAGTAGCTCTTTGAAACTTGACAAAGTAAAGGAGTTCTCACTCTTGTCTCTATGGTTTGTTTCCTATTCAAGTAGCCCTAGGCACAGACTGTGGAAAAGCACTTTCCTTGAGAGTGGTTGCCAACTTCTAAGAAATAACGAGTTTCCGAAATACCAGCAAATATTTTTTCACCCAATCTTGATGATACTTGGTGGTAATGATCAGTACCCAAATCCCACTTGGCTCACCAAATTTCGTTCTTCTAGGTTGATGCGATCGTCTACAATCGCAGTTTTTATATTTAGGTTTCACTCTGTTCTCTTCTATATAGATAGATGAATTTGGAACTCTAAATCCAACATGATTTGTAGTAGCTCTTTCAAACTTGACAAAATAAAGGAGTTCACAATTTTGTCTCTATCGTTTGTTTTTTCTGCAAGTAGCCATAGGCACAGACTGTGGAAAAGCACTTTCATTAAGAGGGGTTGCCAAGCTTCTAAGAAATAACGAGTTTCAGAAATATCAGCAAATATTTTTTCAACCAATCTTGATGATACTTGATGGTCATGATCAGTACACAAATCCCAATTGGCTCACCAAATTGTGTTCTTCTAGGTTGAAACGTTCGTCTACAGTACCAGTTTTTATCTGTAGGTTTCACTTTTTTTTTCTATTATATAGGTAGATGAATTTGGAACTCTAAATCCAACATGGTTTGTAGCAGCTCTTTGAAACTTGACAAAATAAAGGAGTTCTCAGTTTTGTCTCTATTGTTGTCTCCTCTTCAAGTAGCCCTAGGCACACACTGTGGAATAGCACTTTAATTGAGATTCGTTGAAAAGCTTCTAAGAAATAACGAGTTTCCAAAATACCAGCAAATGTTTTTTCACCCAATCTTGATGATACTTGGTGGTAATGATCAGTACACAAATCCCACATGGCTCTCCAAACTTTGTTTTCTAGGTTGAAGCGCTCGCGTACAGTAGTCGTTTTTATATTTAGGTTTCCCTCTGTTCTCTCCCATATAGATAGATGAATTTGGAACTCTAAATCCAACATGGTTTGTAGTCGCTCTTTGAAACTTGCCAAAAAAAACTAGTTCTCAGTTTTGTCTCTATGATTTGTTTCCTCTTCAAGTAGCCCTAAGCAGAGACTGTGGAAAAGCACTTTCATTGAAAGGAGATGCCAAGCTTTTAAGAAATTACGAGTTTCCGAAATACCAGCAAACATTGTTTCATCCAATCTTGATGATACTTGGTGTTAATGACAAGTACACAAATCCCACTTGGCTCACCTAATTTTGTTCTTCGAGGTTGAAGCGTTCGTGTACAGTAGCAGTTTTTATTTTTAGGTTTCACTCTGTTCTCTTTTATATGATAGATGAATTTGGAACTCTAAATCCAACATGGTTTGTAGTAGCTCTTTGAAACTTGAAAAAATGAAGAAGTTTTCAGTTTTGTCCTTATGGTTTGTTTCCTCTTCAAGTAGCCCTAGGCACAGACTGTGGAAAAGAACTTTCATTGAGAGGGGTTGCCAGGCTTCTGAGAAATTACGGGTTTCTGAAATACCAGCTAATATTTTTTCACCCAATCATGATGATACTTGGTGGTATTGACAAGTGCACAAATCCCACTTGGCTCACCAAATTTTGCTCTTCTAGGTTGAAGCGTTCGTTTACAGTAGCAGTTTTTATTTTTAGGTTTCCCTCTGTTCTCTCCCATATAGATAGATGAATTTGGAACTCTAAATCCAACATGGTTTGTAGTAGCTCTTTGAAACTTGACAAAATAAAGGAGTTCTCAGTTTTGTCTCTATGGTTTGTTTCCTCTTCAAGTAGCCCTAGGCACAAACTGTAAAAAAGGACTTCCATTGAAAGTTGTTGCCAAGCTTCTAGAAAATAACGAGTTTCCGAAATACCAGTAAATATTTTTTCACCCAATCTTGATGATACTTGGTGGTAATGATAAGTACATAAATCCCACTTGGCTCACCAAATTTTGTTCTTATAAGTTGAAGCGTTCGTTTACAGTAGCTGTTTTTATTTTTAGGTTTCACTCTGTTCTCTCCTATATAGATAGATGAATATAAAACACTAAATCCAACATGGTTTGTAGTAGCTCTTTGAAACTTGACAAAATAAAGGAGTTCTCAGTTTTGTCTCTATGGTTTGTTTCCTTTTCAAGTAGCCCCAGGCACAGACTGTGGAAAAGCACTTTCATTGAGAGTTGTTGCCAAGCTTCTAAGAAATAACGAGTTTCCAAAATACCAGCAAATATTTTTCACAAAATCTTGATGATACTGGTGGTAATGATCAGTACACAAATTCCACTTCACTCACCAAATTTTGTTCTTCTAAGTTGAAGCGTTCGTTTACAGTAGCAGTTTTTATTTTTAGGTTTCACTCTGCTCTCTCCCATATAGATAGATGAATTTGGAACTCTAAATCCAACTTCGTTTGTAGTAGCTGCTTGAAACTTGACAAAATAAAGGAGTTCTCAGTTTTGTCTCTATGGTTTGTTTCCTCTTCAAATAACCCTAGGCACAGACTGTGGAAAAGCACTTTCATTAAGAGGGGTTGCCAAGCTTCTAAGAAATAACGAGTTTCAGAAATATCAGCAAATATTTTTTCACCCAATATTGATGATACGTGGTGGTAATGATCAATACACAAATGCCCCATGGCTCACCGAATTGTGTTCTTCTAGGTTGAAGCGTTCGTTTACAGTAGCAGTTTTTATTTTTAGGTTTCACTCTGTTCTCTCCTATATAGATAGATGAATTTGGAACTCTAAATCCAACATGGTTTGTAGTAGCTCTTTGAAACTTGACAAAATAAAGGAGTCTCAGTTTTGTCTCTATGGTTTCTTTCCTATTGAAGTAGCCCTAGGCATAAATTGTGGAAAAGCACTTTCATTGAGAGTTGTTGCCAAGCTTCTAACAAACAACGAGTTTCCAAAATACCAGCAAATATTTTTTCACCCATCTTGATGATACTTGGTGGTAATGATCAGTACACAAATCCCACTTGACTCACCAAACTGTGTTCTTCTTGGTTGAAGCGTTCGTTTACCGTAGCAGTATATATTGTTAGGTGTCCCTCTGTTCTCTCCTATATAGATAGCTGAATTTGGAACTCTAAATCCAGCATGGTTTGTAGTAGCGCTTTGAAACTTGTCAAAAAAAGTAGTTCTCAATTTTGTCTCTATGATTTGTTTCCTCTTCAAGTAGCCCTAAGCAGAGACTGTGGAAAAGCACTTTCATTGAAAGGAGTTCCCAAGCTTCCAAGAAATTACGAGTTTCCGAAATACCAGCAAATACTTTTTCACCCAATCTTGATGATACGTGGTGATAATGACAAGTACACAAATCCCACTTGGCTCACCAAATTTTGTTCTTCTAGGTTGAAGTGTTCGTTTAGAGTAGCAGTTTTTATTTTTAGGTTTCACTTTGTTCTCTTCTATATAGATAGATGAATTTGGAACTATTAATCCAACATGGTTTGTAGTATCTCTTTGAAACTTGAAAAAATAAAATAGTTCTCCGTTTTGTCTATATATTTTGTTTCTTTTTCAAGTAGCCCTAGGCACAGACTCTGGAAATGCACTTTCATTGAAAGGGGTTGCCAAGCTTCCAAGAAATTACGAGTTTCCGAAATACCAGCAAATATTGTTTCACCCAATCTTGATGATACTTGGTGTTAACGAAAAGTCCACAAATCCCACTTGGCTCACCAAATTTTGTTCTTCTAGGTTGAAGCGTTCGTTTACAGTAGCAGTTTTTATTTTTAGGTTTTACTCTGTTCTCTCCGATATAGATAGATGAATTTGGAACTCTAAATCCAACATGGTTTGTAGTACCTCTTTGAAACTTCATAAAATAAAGGAGTTCTCAGTTTTGTCTCAATGGTTTGTTTCCTCTTCAAGTAGCCCTAGGCACAGACTGTTGAAAAGCACTTTCATTTAGAGGGGTTGCCAAACTTCTACGTAATAAAGAGTTTGCAAAATACCAGCAAATATTTTTTCACCCAATCTTGGATGATACTTGGTGGTAATGATCAGTACACAAATCTCACTTGACTCACCAAATTTTGTTCTTCTAGGTTGAAGCGTTCGTTTACAGTAGCAGTTTGTATTTTTAGGTGTCTCTCTGTTTTCTCCTATATAGATAGATGAATTTGGAACTCTAAATACAACATGGTTTGTAGGAGCTCTTTGAAACATGAAAAATAAAACAGTTCTCAGTTTTGTTTCTAGGATTTATTTCCTCTTCAAGTTGCCCTAAGCAGAAACTGTGGAAAAGCACTTTCATTGAAAGGGTTTGCCAAGCTTCCTAGAAATTACGAGTTTCCGAAATACCAGCAAATATTTTTTCACCCAATCTTGATGATACTTTGTGGTAATGACAAGTACACAAATCCCACTTGGCTCATCAAATTTTGATCTTCCAGGTTGAAGCGTTCGTCTCACAGTAGCAGTTTTTATATTTAAGTTTCACTCTGTTCTATTCTATATAGATAGATGAATTTGGAACTCTAAATCCAAAATGGTTTGTAGTACCTCTTGGAAACTTGACAAAATAAAGGAGTTCTCAGTTTTGCCTCTATGGTTTGATTCCCCTTCAAGTAGCCCTAGGCACAGACTGTGGAAAAGCACGTCCATTGAGAGGGTATCCCAAGCTTCTAAGAAATAACGAGTTTCCGAAATACCAGCAAATATTTTTTCACCCAATCTTGATGATACTTGGTGGTAATGATCAGTATACAAATCCCACTTGGCTCACCAAATTTTGTTCTTCTAGGTTGAAAGTTCATCTACAGTAGCAGTTTTTATATTTACGTTTCACTCTGTTCTCTCTTATATAGATAGATGAATTTGGAACTCTAAATCCAACATGGTTTGTAGTAGCTCTTTGAAACGTGACAAAATAAAAGAGTTCTCAGTTTTGTCTCTACGGTTTGATTCTTCTTCAAGTAGCCCTAGGCACAGACTGTTGAAAAGCACTTTCATTGAGAGGGGTTGCCAAGCTTCTAAGAAATAATGAGTTTTCGAAATACCAGCAAATATTTTTTCACCCAATCTTGATGATACGTGGTGGTAATGATCAGTACACAAATCTCACATGGCTCACCAAATTGTGTTCTTCTAGGTTGAAGTGTTCGTTTACAGTAGCAGTTTATATTTGTAGGTTTCCCTCTGTTCTCTCCTATATTGAGAGCTGAATTTGGAACTCTAAATCCAGCATGGTTTGTAGTAGCGCTTTGAAACTTGACAAAAAAAAGTAGTTCTGAGTTTTTTCTCTATGATTTGTTTCCTCATCAAGTCGCCCTCAGCAGAGACTGTGGAAAAGCGCTTTCATTGAAAGGAGTTGCCAAGCTTCCAAGAAATTATGAGTTTCCGAAATACCAGCAAATTCTTTTTCCCCCAATCTTGATGATACATGGTGGTAATGACAAGAACAGAAATCCCACTTGGCTCACCAAATTTTGTTCTTCTATTTTGAAGCGTTCGTTTACAGTTGCAGTTTTTATTTCTAGGTTTCACTTTGTTCTCTCCTATATAGATAGATGAATTTGGAACTCTAAATCCAACATGGTTTGTAGTAGCTCTTTGAAACTTGACAAAATTATGGAGTTCTCACTTTTGTCCGTATGGTTCGTTTCCTCTTCAAGTAGCCCTAGGCACAGACTGTGGAAAAGCACTTTCATTAAGAGGGGTTGCCAAGCTTCTAAGAAATAATGAGTTTCCGAAATACCAGCAAATATTTTTTCTCCCAATCTTGATGATACTTGGGGGTAATGATCAGTACACAAATCCCACTTGACTCACCATATTTTGTTCTTTTAGGTTGAAGCGTTCGTTTACAGTAGCAGTTTATATTTTTAGGTGTCCCTCTGTTCTATTCTATATAGATAGATGAATTTGGAACTCTAAATCCAACTATGTTTGTAGTTGCTCTTTGAAACTTGACAACATAAAGGAGTTCTCAGGTTTGTCTCTATGATTTGTTTCCTCTTCAAGTAGCCCTAAGCAGAGACTGTGGAAAAGAACTTTCATTGAGAGGGTATTTTTTCACCCAATCTTGATGATACTTGGTGGTAATGATCAGTACACAAATCCCACTTGACTCACCAAATTTTGTTCTTCTAGTTTGAAAAGTTCGTCTAAGTAGGAGTTTTTATATTTAGGTTTCACTCTGTTGTCTTCTATATAAATAGATGAATTTGGAACTCTAAATCCAACTTGGTTTGTAGTAACTCTTTGAAACTTGACAAAATAAAGGATTTCTCAGTTTTGTCTGTATGGTTTGTTTCCTCTTCAAGTAGCCCGAGGCACAGACTGTGGAAAAGAACTTTCATTGAGAGGGTATCCCAAGCCTCTAAAAAATAACGAGTTTCCAAAATACCAGCAAATATTTTTTCACCCAATCTTGATGATACTTGGTGGTAATGATCAGTACACAAATCCCACTTGACTCACCAAATTTGGTTCTTCTAGGTTGAAGCGTTCGTTTACAGTAGCAGTTTATATTTTTACGTGTCCCTCTGTTCTCTCCTATATAGATAGATTAATTTGGAACTCTAAATTAAACATGGTTTGTAGTAGCTCTTTGAAACTTCACAAAATAAAGGAGTTCTCAGTTTTGTCTCTATGGTTTGTTTCCTCTTCAAGTAGCCCTAGGCACAAACTGTAAAAAAGGACTTCCATTGAAAGGTGTTGCCAAGCTTCTAAGAAATAACGAGTTTCCGAAATACCAGTAAATATTTTTTCACCCAATCTTGATGATACTTGGTGGTAATGATTGGTACACAAATCCCACTTGACTCACCAAATTATGTTCTTCTATGTTGAAGCGTTAGTTTACAGTAGCAGTTTATATTTTTAGGTTTCCCTCTGTTCTCTCCTATATAGATAGATGAATTTGGAACTCTAAATCCAACATGGTTTGTAGTAGCTCTTTGAAACTTGACAAAATAAAGGAGTTCTCAGTTTTGTCTCTATGGTTTGTTTCCTCTTCAAGTAGCCCTAGGTACAAACTGTAAAAAAGGACTTCCATTGAAAGTTGTTGCCAAGCTTCTAGGAAATAACGAGTTTCCGAAATACCAGTAAATATTTTTTCACCCAATCTTGATGATACTTGGTGGTAATGATAAGTACATAAATCCCACTTGGCTCACCAAATTTTGTTCTTCTAAGTTGAAGCGTTCGTTTACAGTAGCTGTTTTTATTTTTAGGTTTCACTCTGTTCTCTCCTATATAGATAGATGAATATAAAACACTAAATCCAACATGGTTTGTAGTAGCTCTTTGAAACTTGACAAAATAAAGGAGTTCTCAGTTTTGTCTCTATGGTTTGTTCCCTTTTCAAGTAGCCCCAGGCACAGACTGTGGAAAAGCACTTTCATTGAGAGTTGTTGCCAAGCTTCTAAGAAATAACGAGTTTCCAAAATACCAGCAAATATTTTTCACAAAATCTTGATGATACTGGTGGTAATGATCAGTACACAAATTCCACTTCACTCTCCAAATTTTGTTCTTCTGAGTTGAAGCGTTCGTTTACAGTAGCAGTTTTTATTTTTAGGTTTCACTCTGCTCTCTCCCATATAGATAGATGAATTTGGAACTCTAAATCCAACTTCGTTTGTAGTAGCTGCTTGAAACTTGACAAAATAAAGGAGTTCTCAGTTTTGTCTCTATGGTTTGTTTCCTCTTCAAGTAGCCCTAGGCACAAACTGTAAAAAAGGACTTCCATTGAAAGGTGTTGCCAAGCTTCTAAGAAATAACGAGTTTCCGAAATACCAGTAAATATTTTTTCACCCAATCTTGATGATACTTGGTGGTAATGATAAGTACACAAATCCCACCTGGCTCACCAAATTTTGTTCTTCTAGGTTGAAGCGTTCGTTTACAGTAGCAGTTTATATTTTTAGGTGTCCCTCTGTTCTCTCCTATATAGATAGATGAATTTGGAACTCTAAATCCAACATAGTTTGTAGTAGCTCTTTGAAACTTGACAAAATAAAAAAGTTCTCAGTTTTGTCTCTACGGTTTGTTTCCTCTTCAAATAGCCCTAGGCACAGACTGGGGAAAAGCACATTCATTGAGAGGGGTTGCCAAGCTTCTAAGAAATAACGAGTTTCCGAAATACCAGCAAATATTTTTTCACCCAATCTTGATGATACGTGGTGGTAATGATCAGTACACATATACCACTTGGCTCACCAAATTGTGTTCTTCTAGTTTGAAGCGTTCGTTTACAGTAGCAGTTTTTATTTTTAGGTTTCACTCTGCTCTCTCCCATATAGATAGATAAATTTGGAACTCTAAATCCAACATGGTTTGTAGTAGCTTTTTGAAACTTGAAAAAATATAGGAATTCTCAGTTTTGTCTCTATGGTTTGTTTCCTCTTCACGTAGCCCTAGGCACAAAGTGTGGAAAAGCACTTTCATTGAAAAGGGTTGCCAAGCTTCTAAGAATTAATGAGTTTCCGAAATACCCTCAAATATTTTTTTACCCAATCTTGATGATACTTGGTGGTAATGATCGGTACACAAATCCCACTTGACTCACCAAACTTTGTTCTTCTAGTTTGAAGCGTTAGTTTACAGTAGCAGTTTATATTTTTAGGTCTCCCTCTGTTCTCTACTATATAGATAGATGAATTTCGAACTCTAAATGCAACATGGTTTGTAGTAGCTCTTTGAAACTTGACAAAATAAAGGAGTTCTCAATTTTGTCTCTTTGATTTGTTTCCTCTTCAAGTAGCCCTAAGCAGAGACTGTAGAAAAGCACTTTCATTTAAAGGGGTTGCCAAGCTTCCAAGACATTACGAGTTTCTGAAATACCGGCAAATATTTTTTCACCCAATATTGATGATACTTGGTGGTAATGACAAGTACACAAATACCACTTGGCTCACCAAATTTTGTTCTTCTAGTTTGAAGCGTTCGTTTACAGTGGCAGTTTTTATTTTTAGGTTTCACTCTGTTCTCTCTTATATAGATAGAGGAATTTGGAACTCTAAATCCAACATGGTTTGCAGTAGCTCTTTGAATCTTGACAAATTAAAATAGTTCTCAGTTTTTTCTCTATGGTTTGTTGCTTCTTCATGTAGCCCTAGGCCCAGACTGTGGAAAAGCACTTTCATTGAGAGCGGTTGCCAAGCTTCTAAGAAATATTGAGTTTTCAAAACACCAGCAAATATTTTTTCACCCAATCTTGATGATACTAGTGGTAATGATCAGTACACAAATCCCACTTAGCTCACCGAATTGTGTTCTTCTAGGTTGAAGTGTTCCTTTACAGTAGCAGTTTATATTTGTAGGTTTCCCTCTGTTATCTCTTATGTAGATAGCTGAATTTGGAACTCTAAATCCAACATGGTTTGTAGTAGCGCTTTGAAACTTGACAAAACAAAGTAGTTCTCAGTTTTGTCTCTATGGTTTGTATAGTCTTCAAGTAGCCCTAAGCAGAGAGTCTGGAAAACCACTTTCATTGAAAGGGGTTTCCAAACATCTAAGAAATAACGAATTTCCGTAATAGCAGCAAATACTTTTTCACCCAATCTTGATGATACTTGGTGGTAATGACAAGTACACAAATCCCACTTGGCTCACCAAATTGTGTTCTTCTAGGTTGAAGTGTTAGTTTACAGTAGCAGTTTATATTTTTAGGTTTCCTTCTGTTCTCTCCTATATAGATAGCTGATTTTGGAACTCAAAATCCACCATGGTTTGTAGTACCGCTTGAAACTTGACAAAAAAAAAAGTAGTTCTCAGTTTTGTCTCTATGATTTGTTTCCTCTTCAAGTAGCCCTAAGCAGAGACTTTGGAAAATCACTTTTATTGAAAGGAGTTGAAAAGCTTCCAAGAAATTAGGAGTTTCTGAAATACCAGCAAATACTTTTTCACCCAATCTTGATGATACGTGGTGGTAATGACAAGTACACAAATCCCACTTGGCTCACCAAATTTCGTTCTTCTAGGTTGAAGCGTTCCTTTACAGTAGCAGTTTTTATTTTTAGGTTTCACTTTGTTCTCTCCTATATAGATAGATGAAATTGGAACTCTTAATCCAACATGGTTTGTAGTAGCTCTTTGAAATTTGACAAAATAAAGGAGTTCTCAATATTGTCTCTATGATTTGTTTCCTCTTCAAGTAGCCCTAGGCACAGACTGTGGAAAAGCACTTTAACTGAAAGGGGTTGCCAAGCTTCCAAGAAACTACAAGTTTCCGAAATACCAGCAAATATTTTTTCACCCAATCTTGATGATACTTGGTGGTAATGATCGGTACAAAAATCCCACTTGACTCACCAAATTTTGTTCTTCAAAGTTGAAGCGTTTGTTTACAGTAGCAGTTTATATTTTTAGGTTTCCCTCTGTTCTCTCCTATATAGATAGATGAATTTGGACCTCTAAATCCAACATGGTTTATAGTAGATCTTTGAAACCTGACAAAATAAAGGAGTTCTCAGTTTTGTCTCTATGGTTTGTTTCCTCTTCAAGTAGCCCTAGGCACAGACTGTGGAAAAGCTCTTTCATTGAGAGGGGTTGCCAAGCTTCTAAGAAAAAACGAGGTTCCGAAATACCAGCAAATATTTTTTCACGCAATCTTGATGATAAGTGGTGGTAATGATCAGTACACAAATCCCACTTGGCTCACCAAATTGTCTTCTTTTAGGTTGAAGCGTTCGTTTAGAGTAGCAGTTTTTATTTTTAGGTTTCACTCTGTTCTCTCCTATATAGATAGATGAATTTGGAACTCTAAATCCAACATGGTTTGTAGTAGCTCTTTGAACCTTGACAAAAAAAAGTAGTTCCCAGTTTTGTATCTATGATTTGTTTTCTCTTCAAGTAGCCCTAAGCAGAGACCGTGGAAAAGCACTTTCATTGAAAGGAGTTGCCAAGCTTCCAAGAAATTAGGAGTTTCCGAAATACCAGCAAATACTATTTCACCCAATCTTGATGATACGTGGTGGTAATGACAAGTACACAAATCCCACTTGGCTCACCAAATTTTGTTCTTCTAGGTTGTATCATTCGTCTACAGTAGCAGTTTTTATAATTAGGTTTCCCTCTGTTCTCTCCTATATAGATAGATGAATATGGAACTCTAAATCCAACATGATTTGTAGTAGCTCTTAGAAACTTGACAAAAAAAAGAGGTCTCAGTTTTGTCTCTATGGTTTGTTTTCAATTAACGTGGCCTAAGCAGAGACTGTGGAAAAGCACTTTCATTGAAAGGGGTTGCCAAGCTTCCAGAAATTACGAGTTTCCGAAATACCAGCATATATTTTTTCACCCAATCTTGATGATACGTGGTGGTAATGACAAGTACAGAAATCCCACTTGGCTCACCAAATTTTGTTCTTCAAATATGAAGCGTTCGTTTACAGTATCAGTTTATATTTTTAGGTTTCCCTCTGTTCTCTCCTATATACATAGATGAATTTGGAAATCTAAATCCAACATGGTTTGTAGTAGCTCTTTGAAACTTGACAAAATAAAGGAGTTCTCAGTTTTCTCTCTATGGTTTGATTCCTCTTCAAGTAGCCCTAGGCACAGACTGTGGAAAAGCACTTTCATTGAGAGGGATTGCCAAGCTTCTAAGAAATAACGAGATTCTAAAATACCAGCAAATATTTTTTCTCCCAAACTTGAAGGTACTTGGTGGTAATGATCAGTACAAAAATCCAACTTGGCTCACAGAATTTTGTTCTTCTAGGTTGAAGCGTTCGTCCACAGTAGCAGTTTTTATATTTAGGTTTCCCTCTCTTCTCTCCTATATAGATAGATGAATTTAGAACTCTAAATCCAACATGGATTGTAATACCTCTTTGAAAATTGACAAAATAAAGGAGTTCTCAGTTTTTTCTCTATGATTTGTTTCCTCTTCAAGTAGCCCTAACGAGAAACTGGGGAAAAGCACTTTCATTGAAAGGGTTTACCAAGCTCCCAAAAAATTACGGGTTTCCGAAATACCAGCAAATATTTTTTCACCCAAACTTGATGATACTTGGTGGTAATTACAAATACAGAAATCTTACTTGGCTCACCAAATTTTACTCTTCTAGGTTGAAGCGTTCGTTTACAAGAGCAGTTTTTATTTTTAGGTTTCCCTCTGTTCTCTCCTATATAGATAGATGAATTTGGAAGTCTAAATCCAACATAGTTTGTAGTAGCTCTTTGAAACTTGACAATACAAAGTAGTTCTCAGTTTTGTCTCTATTGTTTGTATAGTCTTCAAGTAGGCCTAAGCAGAGTCGGTGGAAAAGCACTTTCATTGAAAGGGGTTGCCAAGCTTCCAAGAAATTGCGAGTTTCTGAAATACCAGCAAATATTTTTACACCCAATCTTGATGATACGTGGTGGTAATGACAAGTACACAAATCCCACTTGGCTCACCAAATTATGTTCTTCTAGGTTGAAGCATTCGTCTGCAGTAGCAGTTTTTATATTTAGGTTTCCCTCTGTTCTCTCCTATATAGATAGATGAATTTACAACCCTAAATCCAACATGGTTTGTAGTAGCTCTTTGAAACTTGACAATATACAGGAGTTCTCAGTATCGTGTCTATGGTTTGTTTCCTCCTCAAGTAGCCCTAGGCACAGACAGTGGAAATGCACTTTCATTTTGAGAGGTTGAAAGCTTCTATGAAATAACGAGTTTCAGAAATACTAGCAAATATTTTTTCACCCGATCTTGATGATACCTGGTGGTAATGATCGGTACACAAATCCCCCTTTGCTCACCCAATTTTGCTCTTCTAGGTTGAAGTGTTCGTTTACAGTAGCAGTTTATATTTTTAGGTTTCCCTCTGTTCTCTCCTATATAGATAGATGAATTTGGAACTCTAAATCCAACCTGGTTTGTAGTAGCTCTTTGAAACTTGATATAATAAAGGAGATCTCAGTTTTGTCTCTTTGTTTCTTTCCTCTTCACGTAGCCCTAGGCACAGACGGTGGAAAAGCACTTTCATTGATAGGGTTTGCCAAGCTTCTAAGAAATAACGAGTTTTCGAAATACCAGCAAATATTTTTTCACCCAATCTTGATGATACTTGGTGGTAATGATCAGCACACAAATCCCACTTGGTTCACCAATTTTTGCTCTTCTAGGTTTAAGCGTTCGTCTACAGTAGAACTTTTTATATTTAGGTTTCCCTCTCTTCTCTCATATATAGATAGATGAATTTGGAACTCTAAATCCAACATGGTTTGTAGTAGCTCTATGAAACTTGACAAAATAAAGCAGTTCTCAGTTATGTCTCTATGGTTTGTTTCCTCTTCAAGTAGCCATAAGCAGTGACTGTGGAAAAGCACTTTCATTGAAAGGGCTTGCCAGGCTTCCAAGAAATTACGAGTTTCCGAAATACCAGCAAATATTTTTTCACCCAATCTTGATGATACTTGGTGGTAATGATCAGTACACAAATCCCACATGGCTCACATAATTTTGTTCTTCTAGGTGAAGCGTTCGTCTACAGAGGCAGTTTTTATATTTAGGTTTCCCTCTGTTGTCTCCTATATAGATAGATAAATTTGGAACTCTAAATCCAACATGAATTGTATTAGCTCTTTGAAACTTGACAAAATAAAGGAGTTCTCAGTTTTGTCTCTATGGATTGTTTCCTCTTCAAGTAGCCCTATGCACACACTGTGGAAATGCACTTTCATGAGAGGGGATGCCAACCTTCTAAGAAATAACGAGTTTTCCAAATACGAGCAAATATTAATTCACCCAATCTTGATGATACATGGTGGTAATGATCAGTACACAAATCCCAATTGGCTCACCAAATTTTGTTTTTCTAGGTTGACGCGTTCGTTTACAGTGGCAGTTTATATTTTTAGGTTTCCCTCTGTTCTCTCCTATATAGATAGATGAATTTGGAACTCTAAATCCAACATGGTTTGTAGTAGCTCTTTGAAACTTGACAAAATAAAGGAGTACTCAGTTTTGTATCTATGATTTGTTTCCTCTTCAAGTAGCCATAAGCAGAGACTGTGGAAAAGCACTTTCATTGAAAGGGTTTGCAAAACTTCCAAGAAATTACGGGTTTCCGAAATACCAGCATACATTTTTTCACCCAATCTTGATGATACTTGGTGGTAATGACAAGTACACAAATCCCACTTGGCTCAACAAATTTTGTTTTTCTAGGTTGAAGCGTTCGTTTACAGTAGCAGTTTTTATTTTTAGGTTTCACTCTGTTCTCTCCTCAGTTTTGTCACCATGGTTTGTTTCCTCTTCATGTAGTACTAGGCACAGACTGTGGAAAAGCACTTTCATTGAGAGGGGTTGCCAAGCTTCTATAATAACAAGTTTCCGAAATACCAGCAAATATTTTTGCACCCAATCTTGATGATAAATGGTGGTAATGATCAGTACACAAATCCCACTTGGTTCACCAAATTTTGGTCTTCTAGGTTGAAGCGTTCACCTACAGTAGCAGTTTTTATATTTAGGTTTTTCTCTGTTCTATGCTATATAGATAGATGAATTTGGAACTCTAAATCCAACATGTTTTGTAGTAGCTATTTGAAACTTGACAAAATAATGGAGTTGTCAGTTTTGTCTCTATGGTTTGTTTCCTCTTCAAGTAGCCCTAGGCACATACTGTAAAAAAGAACTTTCATTGAGAGGGGTTGCCAAGCTTCTAAGAAATAACGAGTTTCCGAAATACCAGCAAATATTTTTTCACCCATCTTGATGATACCTGGTGGTAAAGATCAGTACAAAAATGACACTTGGCTCACCAAATTTATTTCTTTAGGTTGAAGCGTTGTTCTACAGTAGCAGTTTTTTTATTTAGGATTCCCTCTGTTCTCTCCTTTTTAGATAGATGTAATGGAACTCTAAATACAACATGGTTTGCAGTAGCTCTTTGAAACGTGACAAAATAAAGGAGTTCTCAGTTTTGTCTCTATGGTTTGTTTCCTCTTCAAGTAGCCCTAGGCACGGACTGTGGAAAAGCACTTTCATTGAGAGGGATTGCCAAGCTTCTAAGAAATAAAGACTTTCCGAAATACCAGCAAATATTTCTTCACCCAAACTTTATGATACTTGTTGGTAATGATCAGTACACAAATCCCACTAGGCTCACCAAATTTTGTTCTTCTATGTTGAAGCGTTCGTCTGCAGTAGCAGTTTTTATACTTAGGTTTCCCTCTGTTCTCTCCTATATAGATAGATGAATTTGGAACTCTAAATCCAACATGGTTTGTAGTAGCTCTTTTAAACTTGACAAAATAAAGGAGTTCTCAGTTTTGTCTCTATGGTTTGTTACCTCTTCAAGAATCTTTAGGCACAGACTGTGGAAAAGCACTTTCATTGAGAGGGGTTGCCAAGCTTCTAAAAAATAATGAGTTTCCGAAATATCAGCAACTATTTTTTCACCCAATCTTGGTGATACTTGGCGGTAATGATCAGTACAAAAATCCCACTTGGCTCACCAAATTTTGTTCTTCTATGTTGAAGCGTTCGTCTACAGTAGCAGTTTTTATATTTAGGTTTTCCTCTGTTCTCTCCTATATAGATAGATGAATTTGGAACTGTAAGTCCCACATGGTTTGTAGTAGCTTTTTGAAACTTCACAAAATAAAGAGTTCTCAGTTTTGTCTCTATGGTTTGTTTCCTCTTCAAGTAGCCCTAGGCACAGACTGTGGAAAAGCACTTTGATTGAGAGGGGTTGGCTTGCTTCTAAGAAATAACGAGTTTCCGAAATACCAGCAAATATTTTTTAACGAATCTTAAAGAAACGTGGTGGTAATGATCAGTACACAAATCCCACTTGGCTCACCAAATTACGTTCTTCTAGGATGAAGCTTTTGTCTACACTAGCAGTTTTTATATTTAGGTTTTCCTCTGTTCTCTCCTATATACATAGATGAATTTGGAACTCTAAATCCAACATGTTTTGTAGTAGCTCTTTGAAACTTGACAAAATAAAGGAGTTCTCAGTTTTATCTCTATGGTTTTTTCCTCTTCTAGTAGCACTAGGCACAGACTGTGGAGAAGAACTTTCATTGAAAACGGTTGCCAAGCTTCCAAGAAATAACGAGTTTCCGATATACCAGCAAAAATTTTTTCACCCAATCTTGATGATACGTGGTGGTAAAGACAAGTACACAAATCCCACTTTCTCACCAAATTTTGTTCTTCTAGTTTGAAGTGTTCGTTTACACTAGCAGTTTATATTTTTAGGTTTCCCTCTGTTCTCTCCTATATAGATAAATGAATTTGGAACTCTAAATGCAACATGGTTTGTAGTAGCTCTTTGAAACTTGACAAACAATAATAGTTCTCAGTTTTGTCTCTACCATTTGTTTCCTCTTCAAGTAGCCCTAAGCAGTTACTGTGGAAAAGCACATTCATTGAAAGGGGTTGCCAAGCTTCCAAGAAATTACGATTTTCCGAAATATCAGCAAATATTTCTTCAGCCAATCTTGATGATACTTGGTGGTAATGATCAGTACACACATCCCACGTGGCTCACCAAATTGTGTTCTTCTAGGAAGAAGCGTTCGTCTACAGTAGCAGTTTTTATATTTAGGTTTCACTCTGTTCTCTCATATAGATAGATGAATTTGGAACTCTAAATCCAACATGGTTTGTAGTAGCTCTTTGAAACTTGACAAAATAAAGGAGTTCTCAGTTTTGTCTCTATGGTTTGTTTCCTCTTCAAGTAGCCTTAGGCACAGACTGTGAAAAGCACTTTCATTGAGAGGGGTTGCCAAGCTTCTAAGAAATAACGATTTTCCGAAATACCAGCAAATATTTTCACCCAATCTTGATGATACTTGGTGGTAATGATCAGTACATAAATCCCACTTGGCTCACCAAATTTTGTTCTTCTATGTTGAAGCGTTCTTCTACAGTAGCAGTTTTTATATTTAGGTTTCTCTCTGTTCTCTCCAATATAGATAGATGAATTTGGAACTGTAAGTCCAACATGGTTTGTAGTAGCTCTTTGAAACTTGACAAAATAAAGGAGTTATCAGTTTTATCTCTATGCTAGTTTCCTCTTCAAGTAGCCCTAGGCACAGACTGTGGAAGAGCACTTTCATTGAGAAGGGTTGCAAAGCTTCTAAGAAATAACGAGTTTCCGAAATACCAGCAAATATTTTTTCACCCAATCTTGATGATACTTGGTGGTAATGATCGGTATAAAAATCCCACTTGGCTCACCAAATTTTGTTCTTCTAGGTTGAATCGTTCGCCGACAGTAGCAGTTTTTATATTTACGTTTCCCTCTGTTCTCTCCTATACAGATAGAATAATTTGGAACACTAAATAAAACATGGTTTGTAGTAGCTCTTTGATACTTGACAGAATAAAGGAGTTCTCAGTTTTGTCTCTATGGTTTGTTTCCTCTTCAAGTAGCCCTAGGAGAGACTGTGGAAAAGCACTTTAATTGAGAGGGGTTTCCAAGCTTCTACAAAATAAAAATTTTCCGAAATACCATCAAATATTTTTCACCCAATCTTGAGAATACTTGGTTGTAATGATTAGTACACAAATCCCACTAGGCTCACCAAATTTTGTTCTTCTATGTTGAAGCGTTCGTCTACAGTAGCAGTTTTTATATTTAGGTTTCACTCTGTTCACTCCTATATAGATAGATGAATTTTGAACTGTAAATCCAACATGGTTTGTAGTAGCTTTTTGAAACTTGACAAAATAATATAGTTCTCATTTTTGTCTCTGTGGTTTGTTTCCTCTTCAAGTAGCCCTAGGCACAGACTGTGGAAAAGCACTTTGATTGAGAGGAGTTGCCAAGCTTCTAAGAAATAACGAGTTTCCGAAATACCAGCAAATATTTTTTCACCCAATCTTGATGATACTTGGTGGTAATGATCAGTACACAAATCCGACCTGGCTCACCAAATTTTGTTCTTCTAAATTGAAGCGTTCGTCTACAGTAGCAGTTTTTATATTAAGCTTTCCCTCTGTTCTCTCCTATATAGGTAGATGAATTTGGAACTCTAAATCCAACATGGTTTGTAGTAGCTCTTTGAAACTTGACAAAATAAAGGAGTTCTCAGTTTTGTCTTTATGGTTTGTTTCCTCTTCAAGTATCCCTATGCTCAGAATGTGGAATATCTCGCTCATTGAGAGGGGTTGGCAAGCTTCAAAGGAATAACGAGTTTCCGAAATACCAGCAAATATTTTTTACCCAATCTTGAAGAAACGTGGTCGTAATGATCAGTACACAAATCCCACTTGGCTCACCAAATTGTGTTCTTTTAGGATGAAGCGTTCGTCTACAGTAGCAGTTTTTATATTTAGGTTTTCCTCTGTTCTCTCCTATATAGATAGATGAATTTGGAACTGTAAGTCCCACATGGTTTGTAGTAGCTTTTTGAAACTTCACAAAATAAAGAGTTCTCAGTTTTGCCTCTATGGTTTGTTTCCTTTTCAAGTAGCCCTAGGCACAGACTGTGGAAAAGCACTTTGATTGAGAGGGGTTGGCAAGCTTCTAAGAAATAACGATTTTCCGAAATACCAGCAAATATTTTTTAACCAATCTTAAAGAAACGTGGTGGTAATGATCAGTACACAAATCCCACTTGGCTCACCAAATTATGTTCTTCTAGGATGAAGCTTTCGTCTACAGTAGCAGTTTTTATATTTAGGTTTTCCTCTGTTCTCTCCTATATACATAGATGAATTTGGAACTCTAAATCCAACATGTTTTGTAGTAGCTCTTTGAAACTTGACAAAATAAAGGAGTTCTCAGTTTTCTGTCTATGGTTTGTTTCCTATTCTAGAAGCACTAGGCACAGACTGTGGAGAAGAACTTTCATTGAAAAGGGTTGCCAAGCTTCCAAGAAATAACGAGTTTCCGAAATACCAGCAAAAATTTTTTCACCCAATCTTGATGATACATTGTGGTAAAGACAAGTAC
Source organism: Callospermophilus lateralis (assembly GCF_048772815.1). Classification (NCBI taxonomy): domain Eukaryota; kingdom Metazoa; phylum Chordata; class Mammalia; order Rodentia; family Sciuridae; genus Callospermophilus; species Callospermophilus lateralis. Next base: position 82,100 of record NW_027513687.1, read on the forward strand.
ACAAATCCCACTTTCTCACCAAATTTTGTTCTTCTAGTTTGAAGTGTTCGTTTACACTAGCAGTTTATATTTTTAGGTTTCCCTCTGTTCTCTCCTATATAGATAGATGAATTTGGAACTCTAAATCCAACATGGTTTGTAGTAGCTCTTTGAAACTTGACAAAAAACAATAGCTCTCAGTTTTGTCTCTACCATTTGTTTCCTCTTCAAGTAGCCCTAAGCAGTGACTGTGGAAAAGCACATTCATTGAAAGGGGTTGCCAAGCTTCCAAGAAATTACGATTTTCTGAAATATCAGCAAATATTTCTTCAGCCAATCTTGATGATACGTGGTGGTAATGATCAGTACACACATCCCACTTGGCTCACCCAATTGTGTTCTTCTAGGAAGAAGCGTTCGTCTACAGTAGCAGTTTTTATATTTAGGTTTCACTCTGTTCTCTCATATAGATAGATGAATTTGGAACTCTAAATCCAACATGGTTTGTAGTAGCTCTTTGAAACTTGACAAAATAAAGGAGTTCTCAGTTTTGTCTCTATGGTTTGTTTCCTCTTCAAGTAGCCGTAGGCACAGACTGTGGAAAGCACTTTCATTGAGAGGGGTTGCCAAGCTTCTAAGAAATAACGATTTTCCGAAATACCAGCAAATATTTTTCACCCAATCTTGATGATACTTGGTGGTAATGATCAATACATAAATCCCACTAGGCTCACCAAATTTTGTTCTTCTATGTTGAAGCGTTCTTCTACAGTAGCAGCTTTTATATTTAGGTTTCCCTCTGTTCTCTCCAATATAGATAGATGAATTTGGAACTGTAAGTCCAACATGGTTTGTAGTAGCTCTTTGAAACTTGACAAAATAAAGGAGTTATCAGTTTTATCTCTATGCTAGTTTCCTCTTCAAGTAGCCCTAGGCACAGACTGTGGAAGAGCACTTTCATTGAGAAGGGTTGCAAAGCTTCTAAGAAATAACGAGTTTCCGAAATACCAGCAAATATTTATTCACCCAATCTTGATGATACTTGGTGGTAATGATCAGTACACAAATCCCACTTGACTCACCAAATTTTCTTCTTCTAGGTTTAAGCGTTCGTCTACATTAGCGGTTTTTCTATTTAGGTTTAAATATGTTCTCTCTAATATAGATGGAAGAATTTGGAACTCTAAATCCAACATGGTTTGTAATAGCTCTTTGATTCTTGACAAAATAACGTAGTTCTCAGTTTTGTCTCTATGATTTGTTTCGTCATCAAGTAGCCATAAGCAGAGACTATGGAAAAGCACTTTCATTGAAAGGAGTTGCCAAGCTTCCAAGAAATTATGAGTTTCGGAAAAACCAGCAAATACTTTTTCACCCAATATTGATGATACGTGGTTGTAATGACAAGTACACAAATCCCACTTGGCTCACCAAATTTGTTCTTTTAGGTTGAAGCGTTCGTTCACAGTAGCAGTTTTTATTTTTAGGTATCACTTTGTTCTCTCCTATATAGATAGATGATTTGGGAACTCTAAATCCAACATGGTTTGCAGTAGCTCTCTGAAACTTGACAAATTAAAGGAGTTCTCTGTTTTGTCTCTATGGTTTGTTTCCTCTTCATGTATCCCTAGGCACAGACTGTGGAAAAGCACTTTCATTGAGAGGGTTTGCCAAGCTTCTAAGAAATAACGAGTTTCCGAAATACGAGCAAATATTTTTTCACCCAATCTTGATGATACTTGGTGGTAATGATCAGTACACCAATCCTACTTGGCTCATCAATTTTGTTCTTCTAGGTTGAAGCGTTCGTCTACAGTATCAGTTTTTATATTAGGTTTCACTCTGTTCTCTTCTATATACATAGATGAATTTGGAATTCAAAATCCAACATGTTTTGTAGTAGCTCTTTGAAACTTGACAAAATAAAGTAGTTCTCAGTATTGTCTCCATGGTTTGTTCCTCTTCCAGGAGCCCTAGGCACAGACTGTGGAATAGCACGTTCATTGAGAGGGCTTGCCAAGCTTCTAAGAAATAACGAGTTTCCGAAATACCAGCAAATATTTTTTCACCCAATCTTGATGAAACGTGGTGGTAATGATCAGTACACAAATCCCAATTGTCTCACCAAATTTTGTTCTTTTATGTTGAAGGGTTCGTTTACAGTAGCAGTTTTTTTTTTTTAGGTTTCACTTTGTTCTCTCCTATATAGATAGATGAATTTGGAACTCTAAATCCAACATGGTTTGTAGTAGCTCTTTGAAACTTGACAAAATAAAGTGTTTCTCAGTTTTGTCTCTATGGTTTGTTTCCTCTTCAAGTAGCCCTATGCACAGACTGTGGAAAAGCACTTTCATTGAGAGGGGTTGCCAATCTTCTAAGAAATAACGAGTTTCCGAAATACCAGCAAATATTTTTTCAGCCAATCTTGATGATACTTGGTGGTAATGATCAGTACGCCAATCCCACTTGGCTCACCAATTTTGTTTTTCTAGGTTGAAGAGTTCGTCTACAGTATCAGTTTTTATATTAGGTTTCACTCTGTTCTCTTCTATATAGATAGGTGAATTTGGAACTCTAAATCAAACATGTTTTGTAGTAGCTCTTGGAAACTTGACAAAATAAAGTAGTTCTCAGTATTGTCTCCATGGTTTGTTTCTCTTCAAGTAGCGCTAGGCACAGACTGTGGAAAAGCACTTTCATTGAGAGGGGTTGCCAAGCTTCTAAGAAATAACTAGTTTCCGAAATACCAGCAAACGTTTTTTCAACCAATCTTGATGATACGTGGTGGTAATGATCAGTACCCAAATCCCACTTGGCCCACCAAATTTTGTTCTTCTAGGTTTAAGCGTTCGCCTATAGTAGTATTTTTTATATTTAGGTTTCACTCTATTCTCTACTATATATATAGATGAATTTGGAACTCTAAATCCAACATGGATTGTAGTAGCTCTTTGAAACTTGACAAAATAAAAGAGTTCTCAGTTTTGTCTCTATGATTTGTTTCCTCTTCAAGTAGCCCTAATCAGAGACTGTGGAAAAGCACTTTCATTGAAAGGGGTTGCCAAGCTTCCAAGAAATTAAGAGTTTCCGAAATAGCAGCAAATATTTTTTCACCCAATCTTTATGATACTTGGTTGTAATGAAAAGTACACAATTCCCACTTGGCTCACCAAATTTTGTTCTTCTAGGTTGAAGCGTTCGTTTACAGTAGAACTTTTTATATTTAGGTTTCACTCTGTTCTCTCCTATATAGATAGATGAATTTGGAACTCTAAATCCAACATGGTTTGTAGTAGCTCTTTGAAACTTGACTAAATAAAGGAGTTCTCAGTATTTTCTCTATGGTTTGTTTCCTCTTCAAGTACCCCTATGCAAACACTGTGGAAAAGCACTTTCATTGAGAGGTGTTGCCAAGCTTCTAAGAAATAACGAGTTTCCGAAAAACCAGCAAATATTTTTTCACCCAATCTTGATGATAATTGGTGGTAATGATTAGGCCACATATCCCAATTGGCTCACCAAATGTTGTTCTTCTATGTTTAAGCGTTCGTCTACAGTACAAATTTTTATATTTAGGTTTCACTCTGTTCTCTCTTATATGGATAGATGAATATGGAACTCTAAATCCAACATGGTTTGTAGTAGCTCTTTGAATCTTGACAAAATAAAGTGTTTCTCAGTTTTGTCTCTATGGTTTGTTTCCTCTTCAAGTAGCACTAGGCACAGACTGTGGAAAAGCACTTTCATTGAAAGGGGTTGCCAAGCTTCAAAGAAATAACGAGTTTCCGAAATACCAGCAAATATTTTTTCACCCAATCTTGATGATACTTGGTGGTAATGATCGGTACACATATGCCACTTGACTCACCAAATTTTGTTCTTCTAGTTGGAAGCGTTCATTTACAGTAGCAGTGTATATTTTTACGTTTCCCTCTGTTCAATCCAATATAGATAGCTGAGTTTGGAACTCTAAATCCAACATGGTTTGTAGTACCTCTTTGAAACTTGACAAAAAAAAGTAGTTCTCAGTTTTGTCTTTGTGATTTGTTTCCTCTTCAAGTACCCTATGCAGGGACTGTGGAAAAGCACTTTCATTGAGAGGGGTTGCCAACCTTCTAAGAAATAACGAGTTTCCGAAATACCAGCAAATATTTTTTCACCCAATCTTGATGATACTTGGTGGTAATGATCAGTACACAAATCCCACTTGACTCACCAAATTTTCTTCTTCTAGGTTTAAGCGTTCGTCTACAGTAGCGTTTTTTCTATTTAGGTTTAACTCTGTTCTCTCTAATATAGATGGAAGAATTTGGAACTCTAAATCCAACATGGTTTGTAGTCGCTCTTTGAATCTTGACAAAATAAAGGAGTTTTGTCTCTATGGTTTGTTTCCTCTTCAAGTACCCCTAGGCATACACTGTGGAAAACCACTTTCTTTGAGAGGGGTTGCCAAGCTTCTAAGAAATAATGAGTTCCGAAATACCAGCAAATATTTTTTCACCCAATCTTGATGATACTTGGAAGTAATGATCAGTACACCAATCCCACTTGGCCTCACCAAATTTTGTTCTTCTATGTTGAAGCGTTCATCTACAGTACCAGTTTTAATATTAGGTTTCACTCTGTTTTCTTCTATATAGATAGATGAATTTGGAACTCTAAATCCAACATGGTTTGTAGTAGCTTTTTGAAACTTGACAAAATAAAGGAGTTCTCAGTTTTGTCTCTTTGATTTGTTTCCTCTTCATGTAGCCCTAAGCAGAGACTGTGGAAAAGCACTTTCATTGAAATGGGTTGCCAAGCTTCCAAGAAATTATGAGTTTAGGAAAAACCAGCAAATACTTTTTCACCCAATCTTGATGATACGTGGTGGTAATGACAAATACACAAATCCCACTTGGCTCACCAAAATGTTCTTTTAGGTTGAAGCGTTCGTTCACAGTAGCAGTTTTTATTTTCAGGTATCACTTTGTTCTCTCCTATATAGATAGATGAATTTGGAACTCTAAATCCAACATGGTTTGCAGTAGCTCTTTGAAACTTGACAAAATAAAGGAGTTTTCAGTTGTGTCTCTCTGGTTTGTTTCCTCTTCAATTGGCCTAGGCACAGACTGTGGAAAAGCACTTTCATTGAGAGGGTTGCCAAGCTTCTAAGAAATAACGAGTTTCCAAAATACGAGCAGTATTTTTTCACCAATCTTGATGATACTTGGTGGTAATGATCAGTACGCCAATCCCACTTGGCTCACCAATTTTGTTCTTCTAGGTTGAAGCGTTCGTCTACAGTATCAGTTTTATTTAGGTTTCACTCTGTTCTCTACTATATATATATATAGATGAATTTGGAACTCTAAATCCAACATGGTTTGTAGTAGCTCTTTGAAACTTGACAAAATAAAGGAGTTCTCAGTTTTGTCTCTATGATTTGTTTCCTCTTCAAGTAGCCCTGAGCAGACACTTTGGAAAAGCACTCTCATTGAAAGGGGTTGCCAAGCTTCCAAGAAATTATGAGTTTCCGAAATAGCAGCAAATATTTTTTTCACCCAATCTTTATGATACGTGGTGGTAATGAGAAGTACACAAATCCCACTTGGCTCACCAAATTTTGTTCTTCTAGGTTGAAGCATTCGTTTATATAGCAGTTTTTGTATTTAGGTTTCACTCTGTTCTCTCCTATATAGATAGATGAATTTAGAACTCTAAATCCAACATGGTTTGTAGTAGCTCTTTGAAACTTGACAAAATAAAGGAGTTCTCAGTTTTGTCTCTATGGTTTGTTTCCTCTTCATGTATCCCTAGGCACATACTGTGGAAAAGCATTTTAATGAAAGGGGTTGCCAAGCTCCCAAGAAATAACGAGTTGCCGAAATACCAGCAAATATTTTTTCAACCAATCTTGATGATACTTGGTGTTAATGATCGGTACAGAAATCCCACTTGACTCACCAAATTTTATTATTTCTAGTTTAAAGTGTTCGTTTACAGTAGCATTTTATATTTTTAGGTTTCTCTCTGTTCTCTCCTATATAGATAGCTGAATTTGGTACTCTAAATTCAACATGGTTTGTAGTAGCTCTTTGAAACTTACAAAAAAAAGTAGTTCTCAGTTTTGTCTCTGTGATTTGTTTCCTCTTCAAGTACCCTAAGCAGAGACTGTGGAAAAGCACTTTCATTGAATGGAGTTGCCAAGCTTCCAAGAAATTACGAGTTTCCGAAATACGAGCAAATACTCTTTCACCAAAACTTGATGATACGTGGTGGTAATGATTAGTGCACAAATCCCATTTGCCCACATAATTTTGTTCTTCTAGGTATACGCGTTCGTCTATAGTAGCAGTTTTTATATTTAGGTTTCACTCTGTTCTCTCCTATATAGATAGATGAATTTGGAACTCTAAATCCAACATGGTTTGTAGTAGCTCTTTGACACTTGACAAAAAAAAGGAGTTCTCAGTTTTGTCTCTATGGTTTGTTGCCTCTTCAATTAGCCCTAGGCACAGACTGTGGAAAAGCACTTTCATTGAGAAGGGTTGCCAACCTTCTAAGAAATAAAGAGTATCTGAAGTACCAGCAAATATTTTTTCACCCAATGTTGATGAAACTTGGTGGTAATGATCGGTACACAAATCCCACTTGACTCACCAAATTTAGTTCTTTTAGGTTGAAGCGTTCGTGTACAGTAGCAGTTTATATATTTAGGTTTCCCTCTGTTCTCTTCAATATACATAGATGAATGTGGAACTCTAAATCCAACATAGTTTGTAGTAGCTCTTTGAAACTTGACAAAATAAAGGAGTTCTCAGTTTTGTCTCTATGATTTGTTTCCTCTTTTATTCGCCCAAAGCAGAGACTGTGGAAAAGCACTTTCATTGAAAGGGATTGCCACGCTTCCAAGAAATTACGAGTTTCTGAAATAGCAGCTAATATTTTTTCACCCAATCTTTATGATACTTGGTGGTAATGAAAAGTACACAAATCCCACTTGGCTCACCAAATTTTGTTCTTCTAGGTTGAAGCGTTCATTTACAGTAGCAGTTTATATTTTTAGGTTTCCCTCTGTTCTCTCCTATATAGATAGATGAATTTGGAACTGTAAATCCAACATGGATTGTAGTAGCTCTTTGAAACTTGACAAACTAAAGGAGTCCCAGTTTTGTTTCTATGGTTTGTTTCCTCTTCAAGTAGCCCTAGGCACACACTGTGGAAAAGCACTTTTATTGAGAGGGGATGCCAAGCTTCTAAGAAATAACGAGTTTCCGAAATACCAGCAAATATTTTTTCACCCAATCTTGATGATACTTTGTGGTAATGATTAGTACAGCAATCCCACTTTTCTCACCAAATTTTCTTCTTCTAGGTTGAAGCGTTCATCTACAGTAGCAGTTTTTATATTTAGGTTTCACTCTGTTCTCTTCTATATAGATAGATGAATTTGGAACTCTAAATCCAACATGGTTTGTAGTAGCGCTTTGAAACTTGAAAAAATAAAGGTGTTCTCAGTTTTGTCTCTATGGTTTGTTTCCTCTTCCAGTAGCCCTAGGCACAGACTGTTGAAAAGCACTTTAATTGAGAGGGGTTGCCAAGCTTCTAAGAAATAACGAGTTTCCGAAATACCAGCAAATATTTTTTTCATGCAATCTTGATGATACTTGGTGGTAATTATAAGTACACAAATCCCACTTGGCTCACCAAATTTTGCTCTTCTAGGTTGAAGCGTTCGTTTACAGTAGCAGTTTTTACATTTAGGTTTCCCTCTGTTCTCTCCTATATTGATAGATGAATTTGGAACTCTAAATCCAACATGGTTTGTAGTAGCTCTTTGAAACTTGACAAAATAAAAATGTTCTCAGTTTTGTCTCTATGGTTTGTTTCCTCTTCAAATAGCCCTAGGCACAGACTGGGGAAAAGCACCTTCATTGAGAGGGGTTGCCAAGCTTCTAAGAAATAACGAGTTTCTGAAATACCAGCAAATATTTTTTCACGCAAACTTGATGATACTTGGTGGTAATGATCAGTACACTAATCCCACTTGGCTCACCAAATTGTGTTCTTCAAGGTTGAAGCGTTCGTTTACAGTAGCACTTTTTATGTTTAGGTTTCACCTGTTCTCTTTTATATAGATAGATGAATTTGGAACTCTAAATCCAACATGGTTTGTAGTAGCTCTTTGAAACTTGACAAAATAAAGCAGTTCTCAGTTTTGTTTCTATGGTTTCTTTCCTCTTCAAGTAGCCCTAGGCACAGACTGTGGAAAAGCACTTTCATTGAAAGGGGTTGCCAAGCTTCCAAAAATAACGAGTTTCCGAAATACCTGCAAATATTTTTTACCCAATCTTGATCATACTTGGTGGTAATGATCGGTACATAAATCCCACTTGACTCACCAAATTTTGTTCTTCTAGGTTGAACTTTCTTTTACAGTCGCAGTTTCTATTTTTAAGTTTCACTCTGTTCTCTCCTATATAGATAGATGAATTTGGAACTCTAAATCCAACATGGTTTGTAGTAGCTCTTTGAAACTTGACGAAATAAAGGAGTTCTCAGTTTTGTCTCTATAGTTTCTTTCCTCTTCAAGTAGCCCTAGGCACAGACTGTGGAAAAGCACTTTCATTGAGAGGGGTTGCCAAGCTTCTAAGAAATAACGAGTTTCCGATATAACCGAAAATATTTTTTCACCCAATCTTGATGATACGTGGTGGTAATTATCAGTACCCAAATCCCACTTGGCTCACCAAATTTTCTTCTTCTAGTTTGAAGCGTTCGTCTACAGTAGCAATTTTTATATTTAGGTTACACTCTGTTCTCTCCTATATAGATAGATGAAGTTGGAAATAAATCCAACATGGTTTGTAGTATTACTTTGAAAATTGAGAAAATAAAGGAGTTCTCAGTTTTGTCTCTATGGTTTGTTTCCTCTTCAAGTAGCACTAGGCAGAGACTGTGGGAAAGCACTTTCATTGAGAGGGGTTGCCAAGCTTCTAAGAAATAACGAGTTACCGAAATACCAGCAAATACTTTTTCACTCAATCTTGATGATACGTGGTGGTAATGACAGGTACACAAATCCCACTTGGCTCACCAAATTTTGTTCTTCTAGGTTGAAGCATTCGTTTACAGTAGGAATTTTTTTTTTAGGTTCCACTCTGTTCTCTCCTATATAGATAGATGAATTTGGAACTCTAAATCCAACATGGTTTGTAGTAGGTCTTTGAAACTCGACAAAATAAAGGAGTTATCAGTTTTGTCTCTATGGTTTGTTTCCAATTCAAGTAGCCCTAGGCACAGACTGTGGAAAAGCACTTTCATTGAGGGGGTTGCCTAGCTTCCAATAAATAAGGAGTTACTGAAATACCAGCATATATTTTTTCACCCAGTCCTGATGATACGCGGTGGTAATGACAAGTGCACAAATCCTACTTGACTCACCAAATTTTGTTCTTCTAGTTTGAAGCGTTCGTTTACAGTAGCATTTTATATTTTTAGGTTTTTCACTGTTCTCTCCTATATAGATGGATGAATTTTGAACTCTAAATCCAACATGGTTTGTAGTAGCTCTTTGAAACTTGACAAAATAAAGTAGTTCTCAATTTGCCTCTATGGTTTGTTTCCTCTTCACGTAGCCCTATGTAGAGACTGTGGAAAAGCACTTTCATTGAAAGGGGTTGCAAACCTTCCAAGAAATTATGAGTTTCTGAAATAAAAGCAAATATTTTTTGCACCCAATCTTGATGATACGTGGTGGTAATGACAAGTACACAAATCCCACTTGGCTCACCAAATTTTGTTCTTCTAGTTTGAAGTGTTCGTTTACAGTAGCAGTATATATTTTTAGGTTTCCCGATGTTCTCTCCTATATAGATAGATGAATTTGGAACTCTAAATCGAACATGGTTTGTAGTAGCTCTTTGAAACATGACAAAAAAAGCAGTTCTCAGTTTTGTCTCTATGGTTTGTTTAATCTTCAAGCATCCCTAAGCAGAGACTGTGGAAAAGCACTTACATTGAAAGGGGTTGCCAAGCATCTAAAAAATTACAAGTTTCCGAAATACAGGCAAATGTTTTTTTTACCCAATCTGGATGATACGTGGTGGTAATGACAAGTACACATATCCCACTTGGCTCACCAAATTGTGTTGTTCTAGGTTGAAGCGTTCGTCTACAGTAGCAGTTTTTATATGTGGGTTTCACTCTGTTCTCTCTTATATAGATAGATAAATTTGGAACTCTAAATCCAACATGGTTTGTAGTTGCTCTTTGGAACTTGACAAAATAAAGTAGTTGTCAGTTTTGTCTCTAGGGTTTGTTTCCTCTTCAAGTAGCCCTAGGCACAGACTGTGGAAAAGCACTTTCATTGAGAGGGGTTGCCAAGCTTCTAAGAAATAATGAGTTTTCGAAATACCAGGAAATATTTTTTCACCCAATCTTGATGATATGTGGTGATAATGATTAGTACACAAATCCCACTTGGCTCACCAAATTGTGTTCTTCTAGGTTTAAGTGTTCGTCTACAGTAGCAGTTTTTTTTATGTAGGTTTCACTATGTTCTCTCTTTTATATATAGATAAATTTGGAACTCTAAATTCAACATGGTTTGTACTAGCTCTTTGAAACCTGACAAAATAAGTAGTTCTCAGTTTTGTCTGTATCGTTTGTTTCCTCTTCAAGTAACCCGAGGCACAGAGTGTGGAAAAGCTCTTTCATTGAAAGGTTTTGCCAAGCTTCCAAGATATAACAAGTTTCCGAAATACCAGCAAATACTTTTTCACCCAATCATGATGATACGTGGTGGTAATGACAAGTACACAAATCCCACTTGGCTCAACAAATTCTGTTCTTCTAGGTTGAAGCGGTCGTTTACAGTAGCAGTTTTTATTTTTACGTTTCACTTTGTTCTCTCCTATGTAGATAGATGAATTTGGAACTGTAATTCCAACATGGTTTGTAGAAGCTCTTTGAAACTTGACAAAAAAAGTAGTTCTCATTTTTGTCTCTATGGTTTGTTTCCAGTTCAAGTAGCCCTAAGCAGAGACTGTGGAAAAGCACTTCATTGAAAGGGGTTGCCAAGCTTCCAAGAAATTACGAGTTTCCGAAATACCAGCAAATATTTTTTGACCCAATCTTGATGATACGTGGTGGTAATGACAAGTACACAAATCCCACATTACTAACCAAATTTTTTTCTTCTAGGTTGAAGCGTTCGTTTACAGTAGCAGTTTCTATTTTTAGGTTTCCCTCTGTTCTCTCCTATATAGATAGATGACTTTGGAACTCTAAATCCAACATGGTTTGTAGTAGGTCTTTGAAACTTGACAAAAAAAGTAGTTCTCAGTTTTGTCTCTATGGTTTGTTTCCTCTTCAAGTAGCCCTAAGCAGAGACTGTGGAAAAGCACGTACATTGAAATGGGTTGCCAAACATCTAAGAAATTACGAGTTTCCGAAATACAGGCAAATATTTTTTCACCCAACCTGGATGATACGTGGGGGTAATGACAAGTACACAAATCCCACTTGGCTCAACATATTGTGTTCTTCTACGTTGAAGGGTTCCTCTACAGTAGCAGTTTTTATATGTGGGTTTCACTCTGTTCTCTCTTACATAGATAGATAAATTTGAAACTCTAAATCCAACACGGTTTGTAGTAGCTATTTGAAACTTGACAAACTAAAGTAGTTCTCAGTATTGTCTCTATGGTTTGTTTCCTCTTCAAGTAGCCCAAAGCAGAGACTGTGGAAAAGCACTTTCATTGAAAGGGGTTGCCAAGCTTCCAAAAATAGCGATTTTCCAAAATACCAGCAAATATTTTTTCACCCAATCTTGATGATACTTGGTGGTAATGAAAAGTACACGAATCCCACTTGGCTCACCTAATTTTGTTTTTCTAGGTTGAAGCGTTCGTTTACAGTAGCAGTTTTTATTTTTAGGTTTCCCTCTGTTCTCTCCTATATAGATAGATGAATTTGGAACTCTAAATCCAACATGGTTTGTAGTAGCTCTTTAAACTTGACAAAGTAAAGGAGTTCTAAGATTTTGTCTCTATGGTTTGTTTCCTCTTCAAGTAGCCCTAGGCACAGACTGTGGAAAACCACTTTCATTGAGAGAGGTTGCCAAGCTTCTAAGAAATAACGAGTTACCGAAATAGAAGCAAATATTTTTTCACCCAATCTTGATGATACGTGGTGCTAATGACAAGACAACAAATCGCACTTGGCTCACCAAATTTTGTTCTTCTAGGTTGAAGCGTTCGTTTACAGTAGCAGTTTTTATTTTTAGGTTTCACTCTGTTCTCTCCTATATTGATAGATGAAATTGGAACTCTAAATTCAACATGGTTTGCAGTAGTTCTTTGAAACTTGACAAAATAAAGTAGTTCTCAGTTTTGTCTCTATGGTTTCTTTCCTCTTCAAGTAGCCCTAGGCACAGACTGTGGAAAATCACTTTCATAGAAAGGGGTTGCCAAGCTTCCAAGAAATAACGAGTTTAAAAATTGCCAGCAAATATTTATTCACCCAATCGTGATGACACTTGCTGGTAATGATCGGTACACAATCCCATTGACTCACCAAATTTTGTTCTTCTAGTTTGAAGTGTTCGATTATGTAGCAGTTTATATTTTTAGGTTTCCCTCTGTTCTCTCCTATATAGATAGTTGAATTTGGAACTCTAAATCCAACATGGTTTGTAGTAGCTCTTTGAAACTTGACAAAAAAAAGTAGCTCTCAGTTTTGTCTCTATGATTTGTTTCCTCTTCAAGTAGCCCTAAGCAGAGACTGTGGAAAAACACATTCATTGAAAGGAGTTGAAAAGCTTCCAAGAAATTGCGAGTTTCTGAAATACCAGCAAATACATGTTCACCCAATCTTGATGATACGTGGTGGTAATGACAAGTACACAAATCCCACTTGGCTCAATATATTTTGTTCCTCTAGGTTGAAGCGTTCGTTTACAGTAGCATTTTTTATTTTTAGGTTTCACTTTGTTCTCTCCTATATAGATAGATGAATTTGGAACTTTCAATCCAACATGGTTTGTAGTAGCTTTTTGAAACTTGACAAAGTAAAGGAGTTCTAAGATTTTTGTCTCTATGGTTTGTTTCCTCTTCAAGTAGCCCTAGGCACAGACTGTGGAAAACCACTTTCATTGAGAGAGGTTGCCAAGCTTCTAAGAAATAACGAGTTACCGAAATACATCAAATATTTTTTCACCCAACCTTGATGATACTTGGTGGTAATGATCAGTACACAAATCCCACTTGGCTCACCAAATTTTGTTCTTCTAGGTTGAATGGTTCGTCTACAGTAGCAGTTTTTATATGTGGGTTTCACTCTGTTATCTCCTATATAAATAGATGAATTTGGAACTCTAAATCCAACATGGTTTGTAGTAGCTCTTTGAAACTTGACAAAAAAAGTAGTTCTCAGTTTTGTCTCTATGGTTTGTTACTCTTCAAGTAGCCCTAAGCAGAGGCTGTGGAAAAGCACTTTCATTGAAAGGGGTTGCCAAGCTTCCAAGAAATTACGTGTTTCCGAAATACCAGCAAATATTTTTTCACCCAATCTTGATGATACGTGGTGGTAATGACAAGTACACAAATCCCACTTGGCTCATGAAATTTTGTTTTTCTAGGTTGAAGCGTTCGTTTACAGTAGCAGTTTTTATTTTTAGGTTTCCCTTTGTTCTCTCCTATATAGATACATAAATTTGGAACTCTAAATCCAACATGGTTTGTAGTAGCTCTTTGAAACTTGACAAATTAAAGAAGTTCTCAGTTTTGTCTCTATGGTTTGTTTCCTCTTCAGGTAGCCCTAAGCAGAGACTATGGAAAAGCATTTCCATTGAAATGGGTTGCCAAACATCTAAGAAATTACAAGTTTCCGAAATACAGGCAAATATTTTTTCACCCAACCTGGATGATACGTGGGGGTAATGACAAGTACACAAATCCCACTTGGCTCAACATATTGTGTTCTTCTAGGTTGAAGAGTTCCTCTACAGTAGCAGTTTTTATATCTGGGTTTCACTCTGTTCTCTCTTACATAGATAGATAAATTTGAAACTCTAAATCCAACATGGTTTGTAGTAGCTATTTGAAACTTGACAAACTAAAGTAGTTCTCAGTATTGTCTCTATGGTTTGTTTCCTCTTCAAGTAGCCCTAAGCAGAGACTGTGGAAAAGCACTTTCATTGAAAGGGGTTGCCAAGCTTCTAAAAATAACGATTTTCCGAAATAGCAGCAAATATTTTTTCACCCAATCTTGATGATACTTGGTGGTAATGAAAAGTACACGAATCCCACTTGGCTCACCTAATTTTGTTCTTCTAGGTTGAAGCATCGTTTACAGTAGCAGTTTTTATTTTTAGGTTTCAGTCTGTTCTCTCCTATATAGATAGATGAATTTGGAACTCTAAATTCAACATGGTTTGTAGTAGCTCTTTAAACTTGACAAAATAAAGGAGTTCTCAGTTTTGTCTGTATGATTTGTTTCCTTTTCAAGTAGCCCGAAGCAGAGACTGTGGAAAAGCACTTCCATTGAAAGTGGTTGCCAATCTTCAAAGAAATAACAAGTTTCCGAAATACCAGCAAATATTTATTCACCCGATCTTGATGATACTTGGTGGTAATGATCGGTACAGAAATCCCAAATGACTCACCAAATTTTGTTCTTCTAGTTTGAAGCGTTCGTTTACAGTAGCAGTTTATATTTTTAGGTTTCCCTCTTTTCTCTCCTATATAGATAGCTGAATTTGGATCTCTAAATCCAACATGGTTTGTAGTAGCTCTTTGAAACTTGACAAAATAAAGGAGTTCTCAGTTTTGTCTCTATGATTTGTTTCCTCTTCAAGTAGCCCTAGGCACAGACTGTGGAAATTCACTTTCATTGAGAGGGGTTGCCAAGCTTCTAAGAAATAACGAGTTTTCGAAATACCAGCAAATATTTTTTCAGCCAATCTTGATGATACGTGGTGGTAATGATCAGTACACAAATCCCACTTGGCTCACCAAATTGTGTTCTTCTAGGAAGAAGCGTTCGACTACAGTAGCAGTTTATATATTTAGGTTTTCCTCTGTCCTCTCATATAGATAGATGAATTTGGAACTCTAAATCCAACATGGTTTGTATTATCTCTTTGAAACTTGACAAAATAAAGGAGTTCTCAGTTTTGTCTCTATGGTTTGTTTCCTCTTCAAGTAGCCCTAGCCACAGACTGTGGAAAGCACGTTCATTGTGAGGGGTTTCAAGCATCTAAGAAATAACGAGTTTTCGAAATACCAGCAAATATTTTTTCCCCCATTCTTGATGATACGTAGCGGTATTGATCAGTACAAAAATCCCACTTGGCTCACCAGATTTTGTTCTTCTATGTTGAAGCGTTCGTCTACAGTAGCAGTTTTATAGTTAGGTTTTCCTCTGTTCTCTCCTATATAGATAGATGAATTTGGAACTGTAAATCCAACATGGTTTCTAGTAGCTTTTTGAAACTTGACAAAACAAAGGAGTTCTCAGTTTTGTGTCTATGGATTGTTTCCTCTTCTAGTATCCCTAGGCACAGACTGTGGAGAAGAACTTTCTTTGATAAAGTTTGCCAAGCTTGCAAGAAATAACGAGTTGCCGAAATAGCAGCAAAATTTTTTTCACCCAATCTCGATGATACGTGGTGGAAAAGACAAGTACACAAATCCCAATTGGCTCACCAAATTTTGTTCTTCTAGTTTGAAGTGTTCGTTTACACTAGCAGTTTATATTTTTAGGTTTCCCTCTGTTCTCTTTTATATAGATAGATGAATTTGGAACTCTAAATCCAACATGGTTTGTACTATTTCTTTGAAACTTGACAAAAAAAAAGTAGTTCTCAGTTTTGTCTCTACCATCTGTTTCCTCTTCAAGTAGCCCTAGGCAGAGACTGTGGAAAAGCAGTTTCATTGAAAGTGGTTGCCAAGCTTCCAAGAAATAACGAGTTTCCGATATACCAGCAAAATTTTTTTCACCCAAACTTGATGATACGTGGTGGTAAAGACAAGTACACAAATCCCACTTGGCTCACCAAATTTTGTTCTTCTAGTTTGAAGTGTTCATTTACACTAGCAGTTTATATTTTTAGGTTTCCCTCTGTTCTCTCCTGTATAGATAGATGAATTTGGAACTGTAAATTCAACATGGTTTGTAGTAGCTCTTTGAAACTTGACAAAATAAAGGAGTTCTCAGTTTTGTCTCTATGGTTTGTTTCCTTTTCAAGTAGCCCTAGGCACAGACTGTGGAAAAGCAATTTGATTGAGAGGGGTTGCCAAGCTTCTAAGAAATAACGAGTTACCGAAATACCAGGAAATACTTTTTCAGCCAATCTTGACGATACGTGGTGCTAATGATCAGTGCACAAATCCCACCTTCTCACCAAATTTTGTTCTTCTATGCTGAAGTGTTCGTCTACAGTAGCAGTTTTTATATTTAGGTTTCCCTCTGTTCTCTCCTATACAGATAGATGAATTTGGAACTGTAAATCCAACATGGTTTGTAGTAGCTCTTGGAAACTTGACAAAAGAAAGGAGTTATCAGTTTTATCTCTAAGCTAGTTTCATCTTCAAATAGCCCTAGTCACAAACTGTGGAAGAGTATTTTCATTGAGAACGGTTGCAAAGCTTCTAAGAAATAACGAGTTTCCGAAATACCAGCAAATATATTTTCACCCAATCTTGATGATACTTGGTGGTAATGATCAGTACAAAATCCCACCTGGCTCACCAAATTTTGTTCTTTTAGGTTTAAGGGTTCGTCTACAGTAGCAGTTTTTATATTTAGGTTTTTCTCTGTTCTCTCCTACATACATAGATGCATTTGGAACTCTAAATCCAACATGTTTTGTAGTAGCGCTTTGAAACGTGACACAATAAAGGAGTTCTCAGTTTTGTCTCTATGATTTTTTTTCTCTTCAAGTAGCCCTGCGCACAGACTGTGGAAAAGCACTTTCATTGAGAGGGGTTTCCAAGCTTCTAAGAAATAATGAGTTTCCGAAATACCAGCATATATTTTTTACCCAATCTTGATGATACGTGGTGGTAAACACAAGTACACAAATCCCACTTGGCTCACCAAATTTTCTTCTTCTAGTTTGAAGTGTTCGTTTACAATAGCAGTTTATATTTTTAGGTTTCCCTCTGTTCTCTCCTATATAGATAGATGAATTTGGAACTCTAAATCCAACATGGTTTGTAGTAGCTCTTTGAAACATGACAAAATAAAGGCGTTCTCAGTTTTGTCTCTATGGTTTGTTTCCTCTTCTAGTAGCCCTAGGCACAGACTGTGGAAAAGCACTTTCATTGAGAGGGGTTTGCAAGCTTCTAAGAAATAACGAGTTTCCGAAATACCAGCAAATATTTTTTCACCCAATCTTGATGATACTTTGCGGTAATGATCAGTACAACAATCCCACTTGGCGCACCAATTTTGTTCTTCTAAGTTGAAGCGTTCGTCTACAGTAGCAGTTTTTATACTTAGGTTTTTCTCTGTTCTCTCCTATATAGATAGATGAATTTGGAACTGTAAATCCAACATGGTTTGTAGTTACTTTATGAAACTTGACAAAATATACGAGTTCTCAGTTTTCTCTCAATGTTTTGTTTCCTCTTCAAGTAGCCCTAGGAGATACTGTGTAAAAGCACTTTCATTGAGAGGGGTTTCCAAGCTTCTAAGAAATAACGAGTTTCCGAAATACCAGCAAATATTTTTTACCCAATCTTGACGATACGTGGTGGTAATGATCAGTGCACAAATCCCACCTTCTCACAAAATTTTGTTCTTCTAGGTTGAAGCGTTCGTCTACAGTAGCAGTTTTTTTATTTAGGTTTCCCTCTGTTCTCCCCTATATAGATAGATGAATTTGGAACTCTAAATCCAACATGGTTTGTAGTAGCTCTTTGAAAGTTGACAAAATAAAGAAGTTCTCAATTTTGTCTCTATGATTTGTTTCCTCTTCAATAGCCCTAGGCACAGACTGTGGAAAAGCACTTCATTGAGAGGGTTGCCAAGCTTCTAAGATATAACGAATTTCCAAAATACCAGCAAATATTTTTTCACCCAATCTTGATGATACTTGGTGGTAATAATCAACACACAAATACCACTTGGCTCACCAAATTTTGTTCTTCTAGTTTTAAGCGTTCGTCTACAGTAGCAGTTTTTATATTTAGGTTTCACTCTGTTCTCTCGTATATAGATAGATGAATTTGGAACTCTA
The DNA here is from genome assembly GCF_048772815.1 of Callospermophilus lateralis. Taxonomy (NCBI): domain Eukaryota; kingdom Metazoa; phylum Chordata; class Mammalia; order Rodentia; family Sciuridae; genus Callospermophilus; species Callospermophilus lateralis. The sequence continues at coordinate 100,308 of NW_027513687.1, forward strand.
AATCCAACATGGTTTGTAGTAGCCCTTTGAAACTTGACAAAATAAAGGTGTTCTCAGTTTTGTCTATATGGTTTGTTTCCTCTTCAAGTAGCCCTAGGCACAGACTGTGGAAAAGCACTTTCATTGAGAGGGGTTGCCAAGATAATAAGAATTAACGATTTTCCAAAATACCAGCAAATATTTTTTCACCCAATCTTGATGATACTTGGTGGTAATGATCAGTACACAAATCCCACTTGGCTCACCAAATTTTGTTCTTCTAGGTTCAAGCGTTCGTCTACAGTAGCAGTTTTTATATTTAGGTTTTTCTCTGTTCTCTCCTACATACATAGATGCATTTGGAACTCTAAATCCAACATGTTTTGTAGTAACGCTTTGAAACGTGACACAATAAAGGAGTTCTCAGTTTTGTCTCTATGATTTTTTTTCTCTTCAAGTAGCCCTACGCACAGACTGTGGAAAAGCACTTTCATTGAGAGGGGTTGAAAGCTACTAAGAAATAACGAGTTTCCGAAATACCAGCAAATATTTTTTCACCCAATCTTGATGATACGTGGTGGTAATGATCAGCACACAAATCCCACTTGGGTCACCAAATTGTGTTCTTCTAGGTTGAAGCTTTTGTCTACAGTAGCAGCTTTTATATTTAGGTTTTCCTCTTTCTCTCCTATATAATTAGATGAATTTGGAACTCTAAATCCAAAATGGTTTGTAATAGCTCTTTGAAACTTGACAAAAAAAAAGTAGTTCTCAGTTTTGTCTCTATGATTTGTTTCCTCTTCAAGTAGCCTTAAGTAGAGACTGTGGAAAAGCACTTTCATTGAAAGGGGTTGCCAAGCTTCCAAGAAATTATGAGTTTCCGAAATACCAGCAAATATTTTCTCACCGAAACTTGATGATACGTGGTGGTAATGATTGGTACATTAATCCCACTTGTCTCACCAAATTTTCTTCTTTTAGGTTGAAGCTTTCCTGTACAATAGCAGTTTTTATATTTAGGTTTCCCTCAGTTCTCTCCTATATAGGTAGATGTATTTGGAATTCTAAATCCAACATGTTTTGTAGTAGCTCTTTAAAACTTTAAAAAATAAAGGAGTTCTCAGTTTTGTCTCTATGGTTTGTTTCCTTTTCAATAGCCCTAGGCACAGACTGTGGAAAAGCACTTTCCTTGAGAGGGGTTGCCAAGCTTCTAATAAATTACTAATTTCCGAATACCAGCAAATATTTTTTTACCCAATCTTGATGATACTTGGTGGTAAAGACAAGTACACAAATCACACTTGGCTCACAAAATTTTGTTCTTCTAGGTTGAAGCGTTCGTCTACAGTAGCAGTTTTTATATTTAGGTTTCCCTCTGTTCTCTCATATAGAGATAGATGAATTTGGAACTCTAAATCCAACATGGTTTGTAGTAGCTCTTTGAAAATTGATAAAATAAAGCAGTTCCCAGTTTTCTCTCTATGGTTTGTTTCCTCTTCAAGTACCCCTAGGCACAGACTGTGGAAAAGCACTTTCATTGAGAGGGGTTGCCAAGCTTCTAAGAAATAACGAGTTTCCGAAATACCAGCAAATATTTTTTTAACCAATCTTGATGATACTTGGTGGTAATGATCAGTACACAAATCCCACTTGGCTCACCAAATTTTCTTCTTCTAGGTTGTAGCGTTCATCTACAGTAGCAGTTTATATATTTAGGTTTCACTCTGTTCTCTCCTATATAGATAGATGATTTTGGAACTCTAAATCCAACAGGGTTTGCAGTAGCTCTTTGAAACTTGACAAAATAAAGGAGTTCTCAGTTTTGTCTCTATGGTTTGTTTCCTCTTCAAGTAGCTCTAAGTAGAGACTGTGGAAAAGAACTTTCATTGAAAGGGGTTGCCAAGCTTCCAAGAAATTTCGAGTTTCCGAAATACCAGCAAATATTTTTTCACCCAATCTGGATGATACATGGTGGTAATGACAAAACACAAATTCCACTTGGCTCACCAAATTTTGTTTTTCTAGGTTGTAGCGTTCGTTTACAATAGCAGTATTTATTTTTAGGTTTCACACTGTTCTACCCTTTATAGATAGATTAATTTGGATCTCTAAATCCAACGTGGTTTTTAGTAGCTCTTTGAAACTTGACAAAATAAAGGAGTTCTCTGTTTTGTCTCTATGGTTTGTTTCCTGTTCAAGTAGCCCTAGGCACAGATTGTGGAAAAGCATTTTCATTGAGAGGGGTTGCAAAGCTTCTAAGAAATAACGAGTTTCCAAAATACCAGCAAATATTTTTTCACCCAATCTTGATGATACTTTGTGGTAATGATCAGTACACAAATCCCATTGGCCCACTAAATTTTGTTTTTCTAGGTTTAAGCGTTCGTCTACAGTAGCAGTTTTTATATTTAGGTTTCACTCTGTTCTCTCCTATATAGATAGATGAATTTGGAACTCTAAATCCAACATGGTTTGTAGTAGCTCTTTGAAACTTGACAAAATAAAGGAGTTCTCAGCTTTGTCTCTATGGTTTGTTTCCTCTTCAAGTAGCCCTAGGCACAGGCTGTAGAAAAGCACTTTCATTGAGAGGGGTTGCCAAGCTTCTAAGAAATAACAAGTTTCCGAAATACCAGCAAATATTTTTTCACCCAATCTTGATGATACTTGGTGGTAATGATCAGTACACCATTCCCACTTGGCTCACCAAATTTTATTCTTCTAGGTTGAAGCGTTCGTCTACAGTCGCAGTTTTAATATTAAGGTTTCACCTTGTTCTCTTCCATATAGATAGATGAATTTGGAACTCTAAATCCAACATGGTTTGTAGTAGCTCTTTGAAACTTGACAAAATAAAGGAGTTCTCAGTTTTGTCTCTATGGTTTGTTTCCTCTTCAAGTAACCCTATAAACAGACTGTGGAAAAGCACTTTCATTGAGAGGGGTTGCCAAGCTTCTAAGAAACAACGAGTTTCCGAAATGCCAGCAAATATTTTTTCACCCAATCTTGATGATACTTTGTGGTAAAGACAAGTACACAAATCACACTTGGCTCACAAAATTTTGTTCTTCTAGGTTGAAGCGTTCGTCTACAGTAGCAGTTTTTATATTTAGGTTTCCCTCTGTTCTCTCATATAGAGATAGATGAATTTGGAACTCTAAATCCAACATGGTTTGTAGTAGCTCTTTGAAAATTGATAAAATAAAGCAGTTCCCAGTTTTCTCTCTATGGTTTGTTTCCTCTTCAAGTAGCCCTAGGCACAGACTGTGGAAAAGCACTTTCATTGAGAGGGGTTGCCAGGCTTCTAAGAAATAACAAGTTTCCGAAATACCAGCAAATATTTTTTCACCCAATCTTGATGATACTTGGTGGTAATGATCAGGATACAAATCCCACTTGGCTCACCAAATTTTGTTCTTCTAGGTTGAAGCGTTCGTCTACAGTAGCAGTTTTTATATTTAAGTTTCACTCTTTTCTCTCCTATATTGATACATGAATTTGGAACTCTAAATCCAACATGGATTGTAGTAGGTCTTTGAAACTTGACAAAATAAAGGAGTTCTCAGTTTTGTCTCTACGGTTTGTTTCCTCTTCAATAGCCCTAGGCACTGACTGTGGAAAAGCACTTGCATTGAGAGGAGTTGTCAATCTTCCAAGGAATAACGAGTTTCCGAAATACCAGCAAATATTTTTTCACCCAATCTTGATGATACTTTGTGGTAATGATCGGTACACAAATACCACTTGACTCACCAAATTTTGTTCTTCTAGGTTGAATCGTTCGTTTACAGTATCAGTTTATATTTTTAGGTTGCCCTCCGTTCTCTCCTATATTGATAGATGAATTTGGAACTCTAAATCCAACATGGTTTGTAGTAGCTCTTTGAAACTTGACAAAAAAAAGTAGTTCTCAGTTTTGTCTCTATGGTTTGTTTCCTCTTCAAGTAGCCCTAATTAGACAATGTGGAAAAGCACTTTCTCATTAAGGGGTTGCAAAGCTTCCAAGAAATTACGAGTTTCCGAAATACCAGCAAATATTTTTTCACCCAATCTTGATGATACGTGGAGGTAATGACTAGTACACAAATCCCACTTGGTTCAACAAATTTTGTCTTCTAGTTTCCAGCGTTCGTTTACAGTAGCAGTTTTTATTTTTAGGTTTCACTCTGTTCTGTCCTATATAGATAGATGAATTTGGAACTCTAAATCCAACATGGTTTGTAGTAGCTCTTTGAAACTTGACAAAATAAAGGAGTTCTCAGTTTTGTCTCTATGGTTTGTTTCCTCTTCAAGTAGCCTTAGGCACAGACTGTGGAAAAGCACTTTCATTGAGACGGGTTGCCAAGCTTCTAAGAAATAACGAGTTTCCGAAATACCAGCAAATATTTTTTTAACCAATCTTGATGATACTTGGTGGTAATGATCAGTACACAAATCCCACTTGGCTCACCAAATTTTCTTCTTCTAGGTTGTAGCGTTCATCTACAGTAGCAGTTTATATATTTAGGTTTCACTCTGTTCTCTCCTATATAGATAGATGATTTTGGAACTCTAAATCCAACAGGGTTTGCAGTAGCTCTTTGAAACTTGACAAAATAAAGGAGTTCTCAGTTTTGTCTCTATGGTTTGTTTCCTCTTCAAGTAGCTCTAAGTAGAGACTGTGGAAAAGAACTTTCATTGAAAGGGGTTGCCAAGCTTCCAAGAAATTTCGAGTTTCCGAAATACCAGCAAATATTTTTTCACCCAATCTGGATGATACATGGTGGTAATGACAAAACACAAATTCCACTTGGCTCACCAAATTTTGTTTTTCTAGGTTGTAGCGTTCGTTTACAATAGCAGTATTTATTTTGAGGTTTCACCCTGTTCTACCCTTTATAGATAGATTAATTTGGATCTCTAAATCCAACATGGTTTTTAGTAGCTCTTTGAAACTTGACAAAATAAAGGAGTTCTCTGTTTTGTCTCTATGGTTTGTTTCCTGTTCAAGTAGCCCTAGGCACAGATTGTGGAAAAGCATTTTCATTGAGAGGGGTTGCAAAGCTTCTAAGAAATAACGAGTTTCCAAAATACCAGCAAATATTTTTTCACCCAATCTTGATGATACTTGGTGGTAATGATCAGTACACAAATCCCATTGGCCCACTAAATTTTGTTTTTCTAGGTTTAAGCGTTCGTCTACAGTAGCAGTTTTTATATTTAGGTTTCACTCTGTTCTCTCCTATATAGATAGATGAATTTGGAACTCTAAATCCAACATGGTTTGTAGTTGCTCTTTGAAACTTGACAAAATAAAGGAGTTCTCAGCTTTGTCTCTATGGTTTGTTTCCTCTTCAAGTAGCCCTAGGCACAGGCTGTAGAAAAGCACTTTCATTGAGAGGGGTTGCCAAGCTTCTAAGAAATAACAAGTTTCCGAAATACCAGCAAATATTTTTTCACCCAATCTTGATGATACTTGGTGGTAATGATCAGTACACCATTCCCACTTGGCTCACCAAATTTTATTCTTCTAGGTTGAAGCGTTCGTCTACAGTCGCAGTTTTAATATTAAGGTTTCACCTTGTTCTCTTCCATATAGATAGATGAATTTGGAACTCTAAATCCAACATGGTTTGTAGTAGCTCTTTGAAACTTGACAAAATAAAGGAGTTCTCAGTTTTGTCTCTATGGTTTGTATCCTCTTCAAGTAACCCTATAAACAGACTGTGGAAAAGCACTTTCATTGAGAGGGGTTGCCAAGCTTCTAAGAAACCACGAGTTTCCAAAATGCCAGCAAATATTTTTTCACCCAATCTTGATGATACTTGGTGGTAAACACAAGTACACAAATCACACTTGGCTCACAAAATTTTGTTCTTCTAGGTTGAAGCGTTCGTCTACAGTAGCAGTTTTTATATTTAGGTTTCCCTCTGTTCTCTCATATAGAGATAGATGAATTTGGAACTCTAAATCCAACATGGTTTGTAGTAGCTCTTTGAAAATTGATAAAATAAAGCAGTTCCCTGTTTTCTCTCTATGGTTTGTTTCCTCTTCAAGTAGCCCTAGGCACAGACTGTGGAAAAGCACTTTCATTGAGAGGGGTTGCCAGGCTTCTAAGAAATAACAAGTTTCCGAAATACCAGCAAATATTTTTTCACCCAATCTTGATGATACTTGGTGGTAATGATCAGGATACAAATCCCACTTGGCTCACCAAATTTTGTTCTTCTAGGTTGAAGCGTTCGTCTACAGTAGCAGTTTTTATATTTAAGTTTCACTCTTTTCTCTCCTATATAGATACATGAATTTGGAACTCTAAATCCAACATGGATTGTAGTAGGTCTTTGAAACTTGACAAAATAAAGGAGTTCTCAGTTTTGTCTCTACGGTTTGTTTCCTCTTCAATAGCCCTAGGCACTGACTGTGGAAAAGCACTTGCATTGAGAGGAGTTGTCAATCTTCCAAGGAATAACGAGTTTCCGAAATACCAGCAAATATTTTTTCACCCAATCTTGATGATACTTTGTGGTAATGATCGGTACACAAATACCACTTGACTCACCAAATTTTGTTCTTCTAGGTTGAATCGTTCGTTTACAGTATCAGTTTATATTTTTAGGTTGCCCTCCGTTCTCTCCTATATTGATAGATGAATTTGGAACTCTAAATCCAACATGGTTTGTAGTAGCTCTTTGAAACTTGACAAAAAAAAGTAGTTCTCAGTTTTGTCTCTATGGTTTGTTTCCTCTTCAAGTAGCCCTAATTAGACAATGTGGAAAAGCACTTTCTCATTAAGGGGTTGCAAAGCTTCCAAGAAATTACGAGTTTCCGAAATACCAGCAAATATTTTTTCACCCAATCTTGATGATACGTGGAGGTAATGACTAGTACACAAATCCCACTTGGTTCAACAAATTTTGTCTTCTAGTTTCCAGCGTTCGTTTACAGTAGCAGTTTTTATTTTTAGGTTTCACTCTGTTCTGTCCTATATAGATAGATGAATTTGGAACTCTAAATCCAACATGGTTTGTAGTAGCTCTTTGAAACTTGACAAAATAAAGGAGTTCTCAGTTTTGTCTCTATGGTTTGTTTCCTCTTCAAGTAGCCTTAGGCACAGACTGTGGAAAAGCACTTTCATTGAGACGGGTTGCCAAGCTTCTAAGAAATAACGAGTTTCCGAAATACCAGCAAATATTTTTTTAACCAATCTTGATGATACTTGGTGGTAATGATCAGTACACAAATCCCACTTGGCTCACCAAATTTTCTTCTTCTAGGTTGTAGCGTTCATCTACAGTAGCAGTTTATATATTTAGGTTTCACTCTGTTCTCTCCTATATAGATAGATGATTTTGGAACTCTAAATCCAACAGGGTTTGCAGTAGCTCTTTGAAACTTGACAAAATAAAGGAGTTCTCAGTTTTGTCTCTATGGTTTGTTTCCTCTTCAAGTAGCTCTAAGTAGAGACTGTGGAAAAGAACTTTCATTGAAAGGGGTTGCCAAGCTTCCAAGAAATTTCGAGTTTCCGAAATACCAGCAAATATTTTTTCACCCAATCTGGATGATACATGGTGGTAATGACAAAACACAAATTCCACTTGGCTCACCAAATTTTGTTTTTCTAGGTTGTAGCGTTCGTTTACAATAGCAGTATTTATTTTGAGGTTTCACCCTGTTCTACCCTTTATAGATAGATTAATTTGGATCTCTAAATCCAACATGGTTTTTAGTAGCTCTTTGAAACTTGACAAAATAAAGGAGTTCTCTGTTTTGTCTCTATGGTTTGTTTCCTGTTCAAGTAGCCCTAGGCACAGATTGTGGAAAAGCATTTTCATTGAGAGGGGTTGCAAAGCTTCTAAGAAATAACGAGTTTCCAAAATACCAGCAAATATTTTTTCACCCAATCTTGATGATACTTGGTGGTAATGATCAGTACACAAATCCCATTGGCCCACTAAATTTTGTTTTTCTAGGTTTAAGCGTTCGTCTACATTAGCAGTTTTTATATTTAGGTTTCACTCTGTTCTCTCCTATATAGATAGATGAATTTGGAACTCTAAATCCAACATGGTTTGTAGTAGCTCTTTGAAACTTGACAAAATAAAGGAGTTCTCAGCTTTGTCTCTATGGTTTGTTTCCTCTTCAAGTAGCCCTAGGCACAGGCTGTAGAAAAGCACTTTCATTGAGAGGGGTTGCCAAGCTTCTAAGAAATAACAAGTTTCCGAAATACCAGCAAATATTTTTTCACCCAATCTTGATGATACTTGGTGGTAATGATCAGTACACCATTCCCACTTGGCTCACCAAATTTTATTCTTCTAGGTTGAAGCGTTCGTCTACAGTCGCAGTTTTAATATTAAGGTTTCACCTTGTTCTCTTCCATATAGATAGATGAATTTGGAACTCTAAATCCAACATGGTTTGTAGTAGCTCTTTGAAACTTGACAAAATAAAGGAGTTCTCAGTTTTGTCTCTATGGTTTGTATCCTCTTCAAGTAACCCTATAAACAGACTGTGGAAAAGCACTTTCATTGAGAGGGGTTGCCAAGCTTCTAAGAAACCACGTGTTTCCGAAATGCCAGCAAATATTTTTTCACCCAATCTTGATGATACTTGGTGGTAATGACAAGAACACAAATCCCACTTGGCTCAACAAATTTTGTTCTTCTAGGTTGAAGCGTTCGTTTACAATATCAGTTTTTATTTTTAGGTTTCACTCTGTTCTCTCCTATATAGATAGTTGAATTTGGAACTCTAAATCCAACATGGTTTCTAGTAGCTCTTTGAAACTTGACACAATAAAGGAGTTCTCAGTTTTGTCTCTATGATTTGTTTCCTCTTCTAGTAGCCCTAGGCACAGACTGTTGAAAAGCACTTTCATTGAGAGGGGTTGCCAAACTTCGAAGAAATAACGAGTTTCCGAAATACCAGCAATTATTTTTTCACCCAATCTTGATGATACTTGGTGGTAATGATCGGTACAGGAATCCCACTTGACTCACCAAATTTTGTTCTTCTAGTTTGAAGCGTTCGTTTACAGTAGCAGTTTATATTTTTAGGTTTCCCTCTGTTTTCTCCTATATAGATAGCTGAATTCGGAACTCTAAATCCAACATGGTTTGTACTAGCTCTTTGAAACTTGACAAAAAAAAGTAGTTCTCAGTTTTGTCTCTATGATTTGTTTCCTCTTCAAGTAGCCCTAAGCAGAGATTGTGGAAAAGCACTTTCATTGAAAGGGGTTGCCAAGCTAACAAGAAATTATTAGTTTCCGAAATACCCGCAAATATTTTTTCACCCAATCTGGATGATACGTGGTGGTAATGACAAGTACACAAATCCCACTTCTCTCACCAAATTTTGTTTTCCTAGGTTGAAGCGTTCGTCTACAGTAGCAGTTTTTATATTTAGGTTTCACTCTGTTCTCTCTTATATAGATAGATGAATTTGGAACTCTAAATACAACATGGTTTGTAGTAGCTCTTTGAAACTTGACAAAATACAGGAGTTCTCAGTATTGTCTCTATGGTTTGTTTCCTCTTCAAGTAGCCCTAGGCACAGACTGTGGAAATGAACTTTCATTGAAAGGGGTTGCCAAGCTTCCAAGAAATAACGAGTTTCCGAAACACCAGTAAATATTTTTTCACCCAATCTTGATGATACTTTGTGGTAATGATCGGTACACAAATCCCACTTGGCTCACCCAATTTTGCTCTTCGAGGTTGAAGCTTTCACTTACAGTAGCAGTTTTTATTTTTAGGTTTCACCCTGTTCAATCCTATATAGATAGATGAAATTGGAACTCTAAATCCAACATGGTTTGTAGTAGCTCTTTGAAACTTGACAAAATAACGGAGTTCTCAGTTTTGTCTCTATGGTTTGTTTCCTCTTCAAGTAGGCCTAAGCAGAGACTGTGGAAAAGCACTTTCATTGGGAGGGGTTGCCAAGCTTCTACAAAATAACGAGGTTCCGAATCACCAGCAAATATTTTTTCACCGAATCTTGATGATACTTGGGTGGTAATGATGAGTCCACAAATCACACTTGGCTCAACAAATTTTGTTCTTCTAGGTTGAAGCGTTCGTCTACAGTAGCAGTTTATATATTTAGGTTTCACACTGTTCACTCTTATATAGATAGATGAATTTGGAACTCTAAATCCAACATGGTTTGTAGTAGCTCTTTGATACTTGACAAAATTAAGGAGTTCTCAGTTTTGTCTCTATGGTTGGTTTCCTGTTCAAGGAGACTGAGGCACAGACTGTGGAAAAGCACTTTCATTGAGAGGGGTTGCCCAGCGTCTAAGAAATAACGATTTTCCTAAATACCAGCAAATATTTTTTCACCCAGTCTTGATGATACTTGGTGGTAATGATCAGTACACCAATCCCACTAGGCTCACCAAATTTTGTCCTTCTAGGTTGTAGCGTTCGTCTACAGTAGCAGTTTTTATATTTAGGTTTCACTCTGTTCTCTTCCATATAGATAGATGAATTTGGAACTCTAAATCCAACATGTTTTATAGTAGCTCTTTGAAACTTGACAAAATAAAAGAGTTCTCAGTTGTATCTCTATGATTTGTTTCCTCTTCAAGTAGCCCTAAGCAGAGAGTGTGGAAAAGCACTTTCATTTAAAGGGGTTGCCAAGCTTCTAAGAAATTACGAGTTTCCGAAATACCAGCAAATATTTTTTTACCCAATCTTTATGATAATTGGTGGTAATGACAAGTACACAAATCCCACTTGACTCACCAAATTTTCTTCTTCCAGGTTGAAGCTTTCGTTTACAGTAGCAGTTTTTATTTTTAGGTTTCCCAGTGTTCTCTCCTATATAGATAGATGAATTTGGAACTCTAAATCCAACATGGTTTGTAGTAGCTCTTTGAAACTTGACAAAAAAAAGGAGTTCTCAGTTTTGTGTTTATGGTTTGTTTCCCCTTCAAGTAGCTCTAGGCACAGACTGTGGAAAAGCACTTTCATTGAGAGGAGTTGCCAAGCTTCTATAAATAACGAGTTTCCGAAATACCAGCAAATATTTTTTCACCAAATCTTGATGGTACGTGGTGGTAATGACAAGTACACAAATCCCACTTGGCTCACCAAATTTTGTTCTTCTAGGTTGAAGCGTTCATTTACTGTAGCAGTTTTTATTTTTAGGTTTCACTCTCTTATCTCCTATATAGATAGATGAATTTGGAACTCTAAATCCAACATGGTTTGTAGTAGCTCTTTGAAACTTGACAAAAAAAGTAGTTCTCAGTTTTGTCTCTATGGTTTGTTTTTTCTTCAAGCAGCCCTAAGCAGAGACTTTTGAAAAGCACTTTAATTGAAAGGGGTTGCCAAGCTTCCAACAAATAACGAGTTTCCGAAATGCCAGCAAATATTTTTTCACCCAATCTTGATGATACGTGGTCGTAATGACATGTACACAAATCCCACTTGGGTCACCAAATTTTGTTCTTCTAGGTGGAAGCGTTCGTTTACAATTGCAGTTTTTTATTTTTGGTTTCACTCTGTTCTCTCCTATATAGATAGATGAATTTGGAACTCTAAATCCAACATGGTTTGTAGTAGCTCTTTGAAACTTGACAAAGAATAATAGTTCTCAGTTTTGTCTCTAGCATTTGTTTCCTCTTCAAGTAGCCCTAAGCAGTGACTGTGGAAAAGCACTTTCATTTAAAGCGGTTGCCAAGCTTCCAAGAAATTACGATTTTCCAAAATATTAGCAAATATTTCTTCAGCCAATCTTGATGATACGTGGTGGTAATGATCAGTACACAAATCCCACTTGGCTCACCAAATTGTGTTCTTCTAGTTTGAAGCGTTCGTCTACAGTAGTCGTTTTTATATTTAGTTTTCACTCTGTTCTCTCCTATATAGATAGATGAATTTGGAACGCTAAATCCACATGGTTTGTAGTAGCTCTTTGAAACTTGACAAAATAATGGACTTCTCAGTTTTGTCTCTATGGTTGTTTCCTCTTCAAGTAGCCCTAGGCACAGACTGTGGAAAAGCACTTTCATTGAGAGGGGTTGCCAAGCTTCCAAAAAATAACGAGTTCCCGAAATACCCGCAAATATTTTTTCACCCAATCTTGATGATACTTGGTGGTAATGATCGGTACGCAAGTCCCACTTGACTCACCAAATTTTGTTCTTGTAGGTTGAAGCGTTCTTTTACAGTAGCAGTTTATATTTTTAGGTTTCCCTCTGTTCTCTCCTATATAGATAGATGAATTTGGAACTCTAAATCCAACATGGTTTGTACTAGCTCTTTGAAACTTGACAAAATAAAGGAATTCTAAATTTTGTCTCTATTATTTGTTTCCTCTTCAAGTAGCCCTAAGCAGAAACTGTGGAAATGCACTTTCATTTAAAGGGTTGCCAAGCTTCCAAGAAATTACGAGTTTCCGAAATACCAGCTAATATTTTTTCACACAATCTTGATAATACGTGGTGGTAATGATCGGAACACAAATCCCACTTGGCTCACCAAATTCTGTTATTCTAGATTGAAGCATTCGTCTACAGTAGTCGTTTTTATATTTAGGTTTCCCTCTGTTCTCTCCTATATAGATAGATGAATTTGGAACTCTAAATCCAACATGGTTTGTAGTAGCTCTTTGAAACTTCACAAAAAAAAAGTAGTTCTCAGTTTTGTCTCTATAGTTTGTTTTTTAATCAAGGAGCCCTAAGCAGAGTCTGTGGAAAAGCACTTTAATTAAAAGGGGTTGCCAAGCTTCCAAGAAATTACGAGTTTCCGAAATACCAGCAAATATTTTTTCACCCAATCTTGATGATACTTGGTGGTAATGATCGGTACAAAAATCCCACTTGGCTCACCAAATTTTGTTCTTCTAGGTGTAGCGTTCTTTTACAGTAGCAGTTAATATTTTCAGGTTTCACTCTGTTCTCTCCTATATAGATAGATGAATTTGGAACTCTAAATCCAACATGGTTTGTAGTAGCTCCTTGAAACTTGACAAAAAAAAGTAGTTCTCAGATTTGTCTCTATGGTTTCTTTCCTCTTCAAGTAGCCCTAACCAGAAACTGTGGAAAAGCACTTTCATTGAAAGGGGTTGCCAAGATTCCAAGAAATTACGAGTTTCCGAAATACCAGCAAATATTTTTTCACCCAATCTTGATGATACTTGGTGGTAATGATCAGGACAAAAAACCCACTTGGCTCACCAAATTTTGTTCTTCTAGGTTGAAGTGTTGGTTTACAGTAGCAGTTTTTATTTTTAGGTTTCCCTCTGTTCTCTCATATATAGATAGATGAATTTGGAACTCTTAATCCAACATGGTTTGTAGTAGCACTTTGAAACTTGACAAAAAAAAAGTAGTTCTCAGTTTTGACTCTATGGATTGTTTTTTCTTCAAGTAGCCCTAAGCAGAGACTGTGGAAAAGCACTTTCATTAAAAGGGGTTTCCAAGCTTCCAATAAATTACGAGTTTCCGAAATACCAGCAAATATGTTTTCACCCAATCTTGATGATACGTGGTGGTAATGACAAGTACACAAATCCCACTTGGCTCACCAAATTTTGTTCTTCTTGGTGGAAGAGTTCGTTTACAGTTGCAGTTTTTATTTTTGGTTTCACTCTGTTCTTTCCTATATAGATAGATGAATTTGGAACTCTAAATCCAACATGGTTTGTAGTACCTCTTTGAAACTTGACACAATAAAGTAGTTCTCAGTTTTGTCTCTATGGTTCGTTTCCTCTTCAAGTAGCCCTAAGCAGAGACTGTGGAAAAGCACTTTAATTGAAAGGGGTTGCCAAGGTTCCAACAAATAACGAGTTTCCGAAATACCAGCAAATATTTTTTCACCCAAACTTGATGATACTTGGTGGTAATTATGGGTACACAAATCCCACTTGACTCACCAAATTTTGTTCTTCCAGGTTGAAGCGTTCTTTTACAGTAGCAGTTTATATTTTTAGGTTTCACTCTGTTCTCTCCTATATAGATATATGAATTTGGAACTCTAAATCCAACATGGTTTGTAGTAGCTCTTTGAAACTTGACAAAATAAAGGAATTCTAAGTTTTGTCTCTATTATTTGTTTCCTCTTCAAGTAGACCTAAGCAGAAACTGTAGAAAAGCACTTTCATTGAAAGGGGTTGCCAAGCTTCCAAGAAATTACGAGTTTCCGAAATACCAGCAAATATTTTTTCACCCAATCTTGATGATACTTGGTGGTAATGATCAGTACACAAATCCCACTGGGCTCACCAAATTTTGTTCTTCTAGGTTGAAGTGTTCGTCTACGGCAGCAGTTTTTTATGTTTAGGTTTCACTCTGTTCTCTCCTATATAGATAGATGAATTTGGAACTCTAAATCCAACAAGGTTAGTAGTACCTCTTTGAAACTTGACATAATAAAGGAGTTCTCAGGTTTGTCTCTATAATTTGTTTCCTCTTCAAGTAGCCCTAAGCAGAGACTGTGGAAATGCACTTTCATTGAAAGGGGTTGCCAAGCTTCCAAGAAATTATGAGTTTCCGAAATACCAGCATATATTTTTTCACCCAATCTGGATGATACGTGGTCGTAATGACAAGGACACAAATCCCACTTTTCCCACCATATTTTGTTCTTCTAGGTTGAAGCATTCTTTTACAGTAGCAGTTTATATTTTTAGGTTTCCCTCTGTTCTCTCCTTTATAGATAGATGAATTTGGAACTCTATCTCCAACATGGTTTGTAGTAGCCCTTTGAAACTTGACAAAATAAAGGAGTTCTCAGTTTTGTCTCTATGGTTGTTTCCTCTTCAAGTAGCCCTAGGCACAGACTGTGGAAAAGCACTTTCATTGAGAGGGGATGCCAAGCTTCTAAGAATTAACGAGTTTCCGAAATACCAGCAAATATTTTTTCACCCAATCTTGATTATACTTGGTGGTAATGATCAGTACACAAATCCCACTTGGCTCACAAAATTTTATTCTTCTAGGTTGAAGCGTTCGTCTACAGTATTCGTTTTTATATTTAGGTTTTCCTCTGCTCTCTCCTATATAGATAGATCAATTTTTAACTCTAAATCCAACATTGTTTTTAGTAGCTCTTTGAAACTTGACAAAATAAAGGCGTTCTCAGTTTTGTCTCTACGGTTTGTTTTTTCTTCAAGTAGCCCTAAGCAGAGACTGTGGAAAAGCAATTTCATTATAAGGGGTTGCCAAGCATCCAATAAATTACTAGTTTCTGAAATACCAGCAAATATTTTTTCACCCAATCTTGATGATACGTGTCCTTAATGACAAGTACAGAAATCCCACTTGGCTCACCAAATTTTGTTCTTCTAGGTGGAAGCGTTTGTTTACACTAGCAGTTTTTATTTTTGGTTTCACTCTGTTCTCTACTATATAGATTGATGAAATTGGAACTCTAAATCCAACATGGTTTGTAGTAGCTCTTTGAAACTTGACAAAATAAAGGAGTTCTCAGTTTTGTCTCTATGGTTTGTTTCCTCTTCAAGTAGCCCTAGGCACAGACTTTGGAAAAGCACATTCATTGAGATTGGTTGCCAAGCTTCTAAGAAATAACGAGTTTCCGAAATACCAGCAAATATTTTTTCACCCAATCTGGATGATACGTGGTCGTAAGGACAAGGACACAAATCCCACTTGGCCCACCAAATTTTGTTCTTCTAGGTTGAAGCAATCGTTTACAGTAGCAGTTTATATTTTTAGGTTTCCCTCTGTTCTCTCCTATTTAGATAGATGAATTTGGAACTCTAAATCCAA
This sequence comes from Callospermophilus lateralis, assembly GCF_048772815.1. Taxonomy (NCBI): domain Eukaryota; kingdom Metazoa; phylum Chordata; class Mammalia; order Rodentia; family Sciuridae; genus Callospermophilus; species Callospermophilus lateralis. Next base: position 116,002 of record NW_027513687.1, read on the forward strand.
CATGGTTTGTAGTCGCTCTTTGAATCTTGACAAAATAAAGGAGTTCTCAGTTTTGTCTCTATGGTTTGTTTCCTCTTCAAGTAGCCCTAAGCAGAGACTTTTGAAAAGCACTTTAATTGAAAGGGGTTGCCAAGCTTCCAAAAAATAAGGAGTTTCCGAAATACCAGCAAATATTTTTTCACCCAAACTTGATGATACATGGTGGTAATGATGGGTACACAAATCCCACTTGACTCACCAAATTTTGTTCTTCTAGGTTAAAGCGTTCTTTTACAGTAGCAGTTTATATTTTTAGGTTTCACTCTCTTATCTCCTATATAGATAGATGAATTTGGAACTCTAAATCCAACATGGTTTGTAGTAGCTCTTTGAAACTTGACAAAAAAAGTAGTTCTCAGTTTTGTCTCTATGGTTTGTTTTTTCTTCAAGCAGCCCTAAGCAGAGACTTTTGAAAAGCACTTTAATTGAAAGGGGTTGCCAAGCTTCCAACAAATAACGAGTTTCTGAAATGCCAGCAAATATTTTTTCACCCAATCTTGATGATACGTGGTCGTAATGACATGTACACAAATCCCACTTGGGTCACCAAATTTTGTTCTTCTAGGTTGAAGCGTTCGTCTACAGTAGCAGTTTTTACATTTAGGTTTCACTCTGTTCTCTCCTATATAGATAGATGAATTTGGAACTCTAAATCCAACAAGGTTTGTAGTAGCTCTTTGAAACTTGACATAATAAAGGAGTTCTTAGGTTTGTCTCTATAATTTGATTCCTCTTCAAGTAGCCCTAAGCAGAGACTGTTGAAAAGCACTTTCATTGAAAGGGGTTGCCAAGCTTCCAAGAAATTACGAGTTTCCGAAATACTAGCAAATATCTTTTCACCCAATCTGGATGATACGTGGTCGTAATGACAAGGACACAAATCCCACTTGGCCCACCAAATTTTGTTCTTCTAGGTTGAAGCGTTCGTTTACAGTAGCAGTTTATATTTTTAGGTTTCCCTCTGTTCTCTCCTATATAGGTAGATGAATTTGGAACTCTAAATCCAACATGGTTTGTAGTAGCCCTTTGAAACTTGACAAAATAAAGGAGTTCTCAGTTTTGTCTCTATGGTTTGTTTCCTCTACAAGTAGCCCTAGGCACAGACTGTGTAAAAGCAGTTTCATTGAGAGGGTTTGCCAAGCTTCTAAGAAATAACGAGTTTCCGAAATAGCAGCAAATATTTTTTCACCCAATCTTGATGATACTTGGTGGTAATGATCAGTACAGAAATCCCACTTGGCTCAAGAAATTATGTTCTTCTAGGTTGAAGCGTTCGTCTACAGTAGTCGTTTTTATATTTAGGTTTCCCTCTGTTCTCTCCTACATAGATAGATGAATTTTGAACTCTAAATCCACTTGGTTTGTAGTCGCTCTTTGAAACTTGACAAAATAAAGGAGTTCTCAGTTTTGTCTCTATGGTTTGTTTCCTCTTCAAGTAGCCCTAACAGAGACTGTGGAAAAGCACTTTCATTGAAAGGGGTTGCCAAGCTTCCAAGAAATAACGAGTTTCCGAAATACCAGCAAATATTTTTTCACCCAAACTTGATGATACTTGGTGGTAATGATCGGTACACAAATCCCACTTGACTCACCAAATTTTGTTCTTCTAGGTTGAAGCGTTCTTTTGCAGTAGCAGTTTATATTTTTAGGTTTCACTCTGTTCTCTCATATATAGATAGATGAATTTGGAACTCTAAATCCAACATGGTTTGTAGTAGCTCTTTGAAACTTGACAAAAAAAAAAGTAGTTCTCAGTTTTCTCTCCATGGTTTGTTTTTTCTTCAAGTAGCCCTAAGCAGAGACTGTGGAAAAGCACTTTCATTAAAAGGGGTTGCCAAGCTTCCAATAAATTACGAGTTTCCGAAATACCAGCAAATATTTTTTCACCCAATCTTGATGATACGTGGTGGTAATGACAAGTACACAAATCCCACTTGGCTCACCAAATTTTGTTCTTCTAGGTGGAAGCGTTCGTTTACAGTTGCAGTTTTTATTTTTGGTTTCACTCTGTTCTCTGCTATATTGATAGATGAAATTGGAACTCTAAATCCAACATGGTTTGTAGTAGCTCTTTGAAACTTGACAAAATAAAGGAGTTCTCAGTTTTGTCTCTATGGTTTGTTTCCTCTTCAAGTAGCCCTAGGCACAGACTTTGGAAAAGCACATTCATTGAGAGGGGTTGCCAAGCTTCTAAGAAATAACGAGTTTCCGAAATACCAGCAAATATTTTTTCACCCAATCTTGATGATACTTGGTGGTAATGATCAGTAAACAAATCCCACTTGGCTCACCAAATTTTGTTCTTCTAGGTTGAAGCGTTCGTCTACAGTAGTCGTTTTTATATTTAGGTTTCCCTCTGTTCTCTCCTATATAGATAGATGAATTTGGAACTCTAAATCCAACATGGTTTGTAGTAGCTCTTTGAAACTTGACAAAATAAAGGACTTCTCAGTTTTCTCTCTATGGTTGTTTCCTCTTCAAGTAGCCCTAGGCACAGACTGTGGAAAAGCACTTTCATTGAGAGGGGTTGCCAATTTCTAAGAAATAACGAGTTTCCGAAATACCAGCAAATATTTATTCACCCAATCTTGATGATACGTGGTGGTAATGATCGGTACAAAAATCCCACTTGGATCACCAAATTTTGTTCTTCTAGGTTTAAGCGTTCGTTTACAGTAGCAGTTTTTATTTTTAGGTTTCCCTCTGTTCTCTCCTATATAGATAGATGAATTTGGAACTCTAAATCCAACATGGTTTATAGTCGCTCTTTGAAATTTGAGAAAAAAAATTAGTTCTCAGTCTTGTTCTCTATGGTTTGTTTCCTCCTCAAGTAGCCCTAAGTAGAGACTGTGGAAAAGCACTTTCATTGAAAGGGGTTGCCAAGCTTCCAAAAATTAACGAGTTCCCGAAATACCCGCAAATATTTTTTCACCCAATCTTGATGATACTTGGTGGTAATGATCGGAACACAAATCCCACTTGACTCACTAAATTTTGTTCTTCTAGGTTGAAGCATTCTTTTACACTAGCAGTTTATATTTTTAGGTTTTTCTCTGTTCTCTCCTATATAGATAGATGAATTTGGAACTCTAAATCCAACATGGTTTGTAGTAGCTCTTTGAAACTTGACAAAATAAAGGAATTCTAAGTTTTCTCTCTATTATTTTTTCCTCTTCAAGAAACCCTACGCAGAAACTGTGGAAAAGTACTTTCATTGAAAGGGGTTGCCAATCTTCCAAAAAATTACGAGTTTCCGAAATACCAGCAAATATTTTTTCACCCAATCTTGATGATACGTGGTGGTAATGATCGGTACAAAATTTCCACTTGGCTCACCAAATTTTGTTCTTCTAGGTTGAAGCGTTCGTTTACAATAGCAGTTTTTATTTTTAGGTTTCCCTCTTTTCTCTCCTAAATAAATAGATGAATTTGGAACTCTTAATCCAACATGGTTTGTTGTAGCTCTTTGAAACTTGACAAAATAAAGGAGTTCTCACTTTTGTCTCTACGGTTTGTTACCTATTCAAGTAGCCCTAGGCACAGACTGTGGAAAAGCAATTTCATTGAGAGGGGTTGCCAAGCTTTTAAGAAATAACGAGTTTCTGAAATACCAGCAAATATTTTTTCACCCAATCTTGATGATATTTGGTGGTAATGATCAGTACACAAATCCCAATTGGCTCACCAAATTTTGTTCTTCTAGTTTGAAGCGTTCGTCTACAGTAGCAGTTTTTATATTTAGGTTTCACTCTGTTCTCTCCTATATAGATAGATGAATTTGGAACTCTAAATCCAACAAGGTTTGTAGTAGCTCTTTGAAACTTGATATAATAAAGGAGTTCTCAGGTTTGTCTCTATAATTTGATTCCTCTTCAAGTAGCCCTAAGCAGAGTTGTGGAAAAGCACTTTCATTGAAAGGGGTTGCCAAGCGTCCAAGAAATTACGAGTTTCCGAAATACTAGCAAATATTTTTTCACCCAATCTGGATGACACGTGGTCGTAATGACAAGGACACAAATCCCACTTGGCCCACCAAATTTTGTTCTTCTAGGTTGAAGCATTCGTTTACAGTAGCAGTTTATATTTTTTGGTTTCCCTCTGTTCTCTCCTATATAGATAGATGAATTTGGAACTCTAAATCCAACATGGTTGTAGTAGCCCTTTGAAACTTGACAAAATAAAGGAGTTCTCAGTTTTGTCTCTATGGTTGTTTCCTCTTCAAGTAGCCCTAGGCACAGACTGTGGAAAAGCAGTTTCATTGAGAGAGTTTGCCAAGCTTCTATGAAATAACGAGTTTCCGAAATACCAGCAAATATTTTTTCACCCAATCTTGATGATACTTGGTGGTAATGATCAGTACAGAAATCCCACTTGGCTCACCAAATTATGTTCTTCTAGGTTGAAGCGTTCGTCTACAGTAGTCGTTTTTATATTTAGGTTTCCCTCTGTTCTATCCTACATAGATAGATGAGTTTTGAACTCTAAATCCACTTGGTTTGTAGTCGCTCATTGAAACTTGACAAAATAAAGGAGTTCTCAGTTTTGTCTCTATGGTTTGTTTCCTCTTCAAGTAGCCCTAACAGAGACTGTGGAAAAGCACTTTCATTGAAAGGGGTTGCCAAGCTTCCAAGAAATAACGAGTTTCCGAAATACCAGCAAATATTTTTTCACCCAAACTTGATGATACTTGGTGGTAATGATCGGTACACAAATCCCACTTGACTCACCAAATTTTGTTCTTCTAGGTTGAAGCGTTCTTTTACAGTAGCAGTTTATATTTTTAGGTTTCACTCTGTTCTCTCATATATAGATAGATGAATTTGGAACTCTAAATCCAACATGGTTTGTAGTACCTCTTTGAAACTTGACAAAAAAAAAGTAGTTCTCAGTTTTGTCTCTATGGTTTGTTTTTTCTTCAAGTAGCCCTAAGCAGAGACTGTGGAAAAGCACTTTCATTAAAAGGGGTTGCTAAGCTTCCAAGAAATTACGAGTTTCCGAAATACCAGCAAATATTTTTTCACCCAGTCTTGATGATACTTTTGGTAATGATCAGTACACAAATCCCACTTGGCTCACCAAATTTTCTTCTTCTAGGTTGAAGCGTTCGTCTACAGTAGTCGTTTTGATATTTAGTTTTCTCTCTGTTCTCTCCTATATAGATAGATGAATTTGGAACTCTAAATCCAACATGCTTTATAGTCGCTCTTTGAAACTTGACAAAAAAAAGTAGTTCTCAGTTTTGTCTCTATGGGTTGTTTCCTCTTAAAGTAGCCCTAAGCAGAGACTTTTGAAAAGCACTTTCATTGAAAGGGGTTGCCAAGCTTCCAAAAAATAACGAGTTCCCGAAATACCCGCAAATATTTTTTCACCCAATCTTGATGATACTTGGTGGTAATGATTGGTACAGAAATCGCACTTGACTCACCAAATTGTGTTCTTCTAGGTTGAAGCGTTCTTTTACAGTAGCAGTTTATATTTTTAGGTTTCCCACTGTTCTCTCCTAATTAGATAGATGAATTTGGAACTCTAAATCCAACATGGTTTGTAGTAGCTCTTTGAAACTTGACAAAAAAAAAGTAGTTCTCAGTTTTGTCTCTATGGTTTGTTTTTTCTTCAAGTAGCCCTAAGCAGAGACTGTGGAAAAGCACTTTCATTAAAAGGGGTTGCCAAGCTTCCAATAAATTACGAGTTTCCGAAATACCAGCAAATATTTTTTCACCCAATCTTGATGATACGTGGTGGTAATGACAAGTACACAAATCCCACTTGGCTCACCAAATTTTGTTCTTCTAGGTTCAAGCGTTCGTCTACAGTAGTCGTTTTTATATTTAGGTTTCCCACTGTTCTCTCCTATATAGATAGATGAATTTGGAACTCTAAATCCATCATGGTTTGTAGTAGCCCTTTGAAACTTGACAAAATAAAGGAGTTCTCAGTTTTGTCTCTATGGTTGTTTCCTCTTCAAGTAGCCCTAGGCACAGACTGTGGAAAAGCAGTTTCATTGAGAGGGGTTGCCAAGCTTCTAAGAAATAACGAGTTTCCGAAATACCAGCAAATATTTTTTCACCCAATCTTGATGATACTTGGTGGTAATGATCAGTACAGAAATCCCACTTGGATCACCAAATTATGTTCTTCTAGGTTGAAGCGTTCGTCTACAGTAGTCGTTTTTATATTTAGGTTCCCTCTGTTCTCTCCTACATAGATAGATGAATTTGGAACTCTAAATCCAACATGGTTTGTAGTAGCTCTTTGAAACTTGACAAAATAAAGGAATTCTAAGTTTTGTCTCTATTATTTTTTCCTCTTCAAGTAACCCTAAGCAGAAACTGTGGAAAAGCACTTTCATTGAAAGGGGTTGCCAAGCTTCCAAAAAATTACGAGTTTCCGAAATACCAGCAAATATTTTTTCACCCAATCCTGATGATACGTGGTGGTAATGATCGGTACAAAAATTCCACTTGGCTCACCAAATTTTATTCTTCTAGGTTGAAGCGTTCGTTTACAGTAGCAGTTTATATTTTAGGTTTCCCTCTGTTCTCTCCTATATAGATAGATGAATTTGGAACTCTTAATCCAACATGGTTTGTTGTAGCTCTTTGAAACTTGACAAAATAAAGGAGTTCTCACTTTTGTCTCTACGGTTTGTTACCTATTCAAGTAGCCCTAGGCACAGACTGTGGAAAAGCAATTTCATTGAGAGGGGTTGCCAAGCTTTTAAGAAATAACGAGTTTCCGAAATACCAGCAAATATTTTTTCACCCAATCTTGATGAAACTTTTTGGTAATGATCAGTACACAAAAACCACTTGGCTCACCAAATTATGTTCTTCTAGGTTGAAGCGTTCGTTTACAGTAGCAGTTTTTATGTTTAGGTTTCACTCTGTTCTCTCCTATGTAGATAGATGAATTTGGAACTCTAAATCCAACATGGTTTGTACTAGCTCTTTGAAACTTGACATAATAAAGGAGTTCTCAGTTTTGTCTCTATAATTTGTTTCCTCTTCAAGTAGCCCTAAGGAGAGACTGTGGAAAAGCACTTTCATTGAAAGGGGTTGCAAGTTTCCAAGATATTACGAGTTTCCGAAATACCAGCATGTATTTTTTCACCCAATCATGGTGATACTTGGTGGTAATGATCGGTACACAAATCCCACTTGACTCACCAAATTTTGGTCTTTTAGTTTGAAGCGTTCGTTTGTAGTAGCAGTTCATATTCTCAGGTTTCCCTCTGTTCTCTCCTATATAGATAGATGAATTTGGAACTCTAAATCCAACATGGTTTGTAGCAGCTCTTTGAAACTTGATAAAATAAAGGAGTTATCAGTTTTTTCTCTATGGTTGTTTCCTCTTCAAGTAGCCCTAGGCACAGACTGTGGAAAGGCACTTTAATTGAGAGGGGTTGCAAGGCTTCTAAGAAATAACAAGTTTCCGAAATACCAGAAAATATTTTTTCACCCAATCTTGATGACCCGTGGTGGTAATGATCAGTACACAAATCCACTTGGCTCACCAAATTTTGTTCTTCTAGGTTGAAGCGTTAGTCTACAGTAGTCGTTTGTATATTTAGGTTTCCCTCTGTTCTCTCCTGTATAGATAGATGAATTTGGAACTCTAAATCCAACATGGTTTATAGTCACTCTTTGAAACTTGACAAAAAAAAGTAGTTCTCAGTTTTGTCTCTATGGTTTGTTTCCTCTTCAAGTAGCCCTAAGCAGAGACTGTGGAAAAGCACTTTCATTGAAACGGGTTGCCAAGCTTCCAAGAAATAACGAGTTCCCGAAATACCCGCAAATATTTTTTCACCCAATCTTGATGATACTTGGTGGTAATGATCGGTACACAAATCCCACTTGGCTCACCAAATTTTGTTCTTCTAGGTTGAAGCGTTCGTCTACAGTAGTAGTTTTTATGTTTAGGTTTCACTCTGTTCTCTCCTATGTAGATAGATGAATTTGGAACTCTAAATCCAACATGGTTTGTAGTAGCTCTTTGAAATTTGACAAAATATAGGAGTTCTCAGTTTTGTCTCTATAATATGTTTCCTCTTCAAGTAGCCCTAAGGAGAGACTGTGGAAAAGCACTTTCATTGAAAGGGGTTGCAAGCTTCCAAGAAATTACGAGTTTCAGAAATACCAGCATGTATTTTTTCACCCAATCTTGATGATACTTGGTTTTAATGATCGGTACACAAATCCCACTTGACTCACCAAATTTTGGTCTTTTAGTTTGAAGCGTTTGTTTACAGTAGCAGTTTATATTCTCAGGTTTCCCTCTGTTCTCTCATATATAGATAGATGAATTTGGAACTCTAAATCCAAAATGGTTTGTAGTAGCTCTTTGAAACTTGACAAAATAAAGGAATTCTAAGTTTTGTCTCAATTATTTGTTTCCTCTTCAAGTAGCCCTAAGCAGAAACTGTGGAAAAGCACTTTCATTGTAAGGGGTTGCCAAGCTTCCAAGAAATAACGAGTTTCCGAAATACCAGCAAATATTTTTTCAACCAATCTTGATGATACTGGGTGGTAATGATTAGTACACAAATCCCACTTGGCTCACCAAATTTTGTTCTTCTAGGTTGAAGCGTTCATATACAGTAGTCATTTTTATATTTAGGTTTTCCTCTGTTCTCTCCTATATAGATAGATTAATTTGGAACTCTAAATCCAACATTGTTTGTAGTCGCTCTTTGAAACTTGACAAAAAAAATGTAGTTCTCAGTATTGTCTCTATGGTTTGTTTTTTCTTCAGTTAGCCCTAAGCAGAGACTGTGGAAAAGCACTTTCATTAAAAAGGGTAGCCAAGCTTCCTATAAATTACGAGTTTCCGAAATACCAGCAAATATTTTTTCTCCCAATCTTGATGATACGTGGTGGTAATGACAAGTACACAAATCCCACTCTCTCTCCAAATTTTGTTCTTCTAGGTGGAAGCGTTCGTTTCCAGTTGCAGTTTTATTTTTGGTTTCACTCTGTTCTGTCCTATAAACATAGATGAATTTGGAACTCTGAATCCAACATGGTTTGTAGTAGCTCTTTGAAACTTGACAAAATAAAAAACTTCTCAGTTTTGTCTCTATGTTTTGCTTCCCCTTCAAGTAGCCCTAGGCACAGACTGTGGAAACGCACTTTCATTGAGAGGGGTTACCAAGCTTCTAAGAAATAACGAGTTTCCGAAACACCAGCAAATAATTTTTCACCCAATCTTGATGATACTTGGTGGTAATGATCAGTACACAAATCCCACATGGCTCACCAATTTTTGTTCTTCTAGGTTGAAGCGTTCGTCTACAGTAGTCGTTTTGATATTTCGGTTTCCCTCTGTACTCTCCTATATAGATAGATGAATTTGGATCTCTAAATCCAACATGGTTTGTAGTAGCTCTTTGAAACTTGACAAAATAAAGGACTTCTCAGTTTTGTCTCTATGGTTGTTTCCTCTTCAAGTACCCCTAGGCACAGACTGTGGAAAAGCACTTTCATTGAGAGGGGTTGCCAAGCTTCTAAGAAATAACGAGTTTTCGAAATACCAGCAAATATTTTTTCACCCAGTCTTGATGATACTTGGTGGTAATGATCAGTACACAAATCCCACTTGGCTCACCAATTTTTGTTCTTCTAGGTTGAAGCGTTCGTCTACAGTAGTCGTTTTTATATTTAAGTTTCCCTCTGTTCTCTCCTATATATATAGATGAATTTGGAACTCTAAATCCAACATGGTTTATAGTCGCTCTTTGAAACTTGACAAAAAAAATTACTTCTCAGTTTTGTCTCTATGGTTTGTTTCCTCCAAAAGTAGCCCTAAGCAGAGACTGTGAAAAAGCACTTTCATTGAAAGGGGTTGCCAAGCTTCCAAAAAATAACGAGTTCCCGAAATACCCGCAAATATTTTTTCACCCAATCTTGATGATACTAGTTGGTAATGATCGGTACACAAATCCCACTTGACTCACCAAATTTTGTTCTTCTAGGTTGAAGCGTTCTTTACAGTAGCAGTTTATATTTTTAGGTTTCCGTCTGTTCTCTCCTATATAGATAGATGGATTTGTAACTCTAAATCCAACATGGTTTGTAGTAGCTCTTTGAAACTTGAAAAAATAAAGGAATTCTAAGTTTTGTTTGTATTATTTGTTTCCTCTTAAAGTAGCCCTAAGCAGAAACTGTGGAAAAGCACTTTCATTGAAAGGGGTTGCCAAGCTTCCAAGAAATTACGAGTTTCCAAAATACCAGCAAATATTTTATCACCCAATCTTGATGATACGTGGTGGTAATGATCGGTACAAAAATCCGACTTGGCTCACCAAATTTTGTTCTTCTAGGTTGAAGCGTTCGTTTTCAGTAGCAGTTTTTATTTTTAGGTTTCCCTCTGTTCTCTCCTATATAGATACATGAATTTGGAACTCTTAATCCAACATGGTTTGTAGTAGCTCTTTGAAACTTGATAAAATAAAGGAGTTCTCACTTTTGTCTCTACGGTTTGTTTCCTATTCAAATAGCCCTAGGCACAGACTGTGGAAAAGCACTTTTATTGAGAGGGGTTGCCAAGCTTCTCAGAAATAACGAGTTTCCGAAATACCAGCAAATATTTTTTCACACAATCTTGATGATACTTGGTGGTAATGATCAGTACACAAATCCCAATTGGCTCACCAAATTTTGTTCTTCTAGGTTGAAGTGTTCGTCTACAGTAGCAGTTTTTATGTTTAGGATTCACCCTGTTCTCTCCTATGTAGATAGAAGAATTTGGAACTCTAAATCCAACAAGGTTTGTAGTAGCTCTTTGAAACTTGACATAAAAAAGGAGTTCTCAGGTTTATCTCTATAATTTGTTTCCTCTTCAAGTAGCCCTAAGCAGAGACTGTGGAAAAGCACTTTCATTGAAAGGGGTTGCCAAGCTTCCAAGAAATTACGAGTTTCCGAAATACCAGCAAATATTTTTTCACCCAATCTGGATGATACGTGGTCGTAATGAGAAGGACACAAATCCCACTTGGCCCACCAAATTTTGTTCTTCTAGTTTGAAGCATTCGTTTACTGTAGCAGTTTATATTTTTAGGTTTCCCTCTGTTCTCTCCTATATAGATAGATGAATTTGGAAACCTAAATCCAACATGGTTTGTAGTAGCCCTTTGAAACTTGACAAAATAAAGGAGTTCTCAGTTTTGTCTCTATGGTTGTTTCCTCCTCAAGTATCCCTAGGCACAGACTGTGGAAAAGCAATTTCATTGAGAGGAGTTGCAAAGCTTCTAAGAAATAACGAGTTTCCGAAATACCAGCAAATATTTTTTCAACCAATCTTGATGGTACTTGGTCGAAATGATCAGTACACAAATCCCACTTGGCTCACCAAATTTTGTTCTTCTAGGTTGAAGCGTTCGTCTACAGTAATCGTTTTTATATTAAGGTTTCCCTCTGTTCTTTCCTATATAGATAGATGAATTTGGAACTCTAAATCCAACATGGTTTGTAGTAGCTCTTTGAAACTTGACAAAAAAAGTACATCTTAGTTTTGTCTCTATTGTTTTTTTTTTCTTCAAGTAGCCCTAAGCAGAGACTGTGGAAAAGCACTTTCATTAAAAGGGGTTGCCAAACTTCCAATAAATTACGAGTTTTTGAAATACCAGCAAATAATTTCTCCCCCAATCTTGATGATATGTGGTGGTAATGACAAGTACACAAATCCCACTTGGCTCACCAAATTTTGTTCTTCTAGGTGGAAGCGTTCGTTTACAGTTCCAGTTTTTATTTTTATTTTCACTCTGCTCTCTCCTATATAGATAGGTGAAATTGGAACTCTAAATCCAACATGGTTTGTAGTAGCTCTTTGAAACTTGACAAAATAAAGGACTTCTCAGTTTTGTCTCTATGGTTGCTTCCTCTTCAAGTAGCCCTAGGCACAGACTGTGGAAAAGCCCTTTCATTGAGAGGGGTTGCCAAGCTTCTAAGAAATAACGAGTTTCCGAAATACCAGCAAATATTTTTTCACCCAATCTTGATGATAATTGGTGGTAATGATCAGTACACAAATCCCACTTGGCTCACCAAATTTTGTTCTTCTAGGTTGAAGCGTTCGTCTACAGTAGTCGTTTTTATATTTAGGTTTCCCTCTGTTCTCTCCTATATAGATAGATGAATTTGGAAGTCTAAGTCCAACTTGGTTTGTAGTCGCTCTTTGAAACTTGACAAAATAAAGAACTTCTCAATTTTGTCTCTATGGTTTGTTTTTTCTTCAAGCAGTCCTAAGCAGAGACTGTGGAAAAGCATTTTCATTGAGAGGGGTTGCCAAGCTTCTAAGAAATAACGATTTTCCAAAATACCAGCAAATATTTTTTCACCCAGTCTTGATGATACTTGGTGGTAATGATCAGTACACAAATCCCACTTACCTCACCAAATTTTGTTCTTCTAGGTTGAAGCGTTCGTTTACAGTAGCAGTTTTTATTTTAAGGTTTCCCTCTGTTCTCTCCTATATAGATAGATGAATTTGGAACTCTAAATCCAACATGGTTTATAGTCGCTCTTTGAAACTTGACAAAAAAAATTACTTCTCAGTTTTGTCTCTATGGTTTGTTTCCTCTTCAAGTAGCCCTAAGCAGAGATTGTGGAAAAGCACTTTCATTGAAAAGGGTTGCCAAGCTTCCAAAAAATAACGATTTCCCTCTGTTCTCTCCTATATAGATAGATGAATTTGGAACTCTAAATCCAACATGGTTTGTAGTAGCTCTTTGAAATTGACAAAATAAAGGAATTCTAAATTTTGTCTCGATTATTTTTTCCTCTTCAAGTAACCCTAAGAAGAAACTGTGGTAAAGCACTTTCATTGAAATGGGTTGCCAAGCTTAAAAGAAATTACGAGTCTCCGAAATACCAGCAAATATTTTTTCACCCAATCTTGATGATACGTGGTTTTAATGATCGGTACAAAAATCCCACTTGGCTCACCAAATTTTGTTCTTCTAGGTTGAAGCGTTCGTTTACAGTAGCAGTTTTTATTTTTAGGTTTCCCTCTGTTCTCTCCTATATAGGTAGATGAATTTGGAACTCTTATCCAACATGGTTTGTAGTAGCTCTTTGAAACTTGACAAAATAAAGGAGTTCTCACTTTTGTCTCTATGGATTGTTACCTATTCAAGTAGCCCTAGGCACAGACTGTGGAAAAGCAATTTCATTGAGAGGGGTTGCCAAGCTTTTAAGAAATAACGAGTTTCCGAAATACCAGCAAATATTTTTTCACCCAATCTTGATGATACTTGGTGGTAATGATCAGTCCACAAATCCCAATTGGCTCACCAAATTTTGTTCTTCTAGGTTGAAGTGTTCGTCTAGAGTAGCCGTTTTTATGTTTAGGTTTCACTCTGTTCTCTCCTATATAGATAGATGAATTTGGAACTCTAAATCCAACTTGGTTTGTAGTCGCTCTTTGAAACTTGTCCAAATGAAGGAGTTCTCTGTTTTGTCTCTATGGTTTGTTTCCTCTTCAAGTAGCCCTAAGCAGAGACTGTGGAAAAGCACTTTCATTGAAAGGGGTTGCCAAGCTTCCAAGAAATAACGAGTTTCCGAAATACCAGCAAATATTTTTTCACCCAATCTTGATGATACGTGGTTGTAATGACAAGTACACAAATCCCACTTGGCTCACCAAATTTTGTTCTTCTAGTTGGAAGCGTTCGTTTACAGTTGCAGTTTTTATTTTTGGTTTCACTCTGTTCTCTCCTATATCGATAGAAGAATTTGGAACTCTAAATCCAACATGGTTTGTAGTAGCTCTTTGAAACTTGACAAAATAAAGGACTTCTCAGTATTGTCTCTATGGTTTGTTTCCTCTTCAAGTAGCCCTAGGCACAGACTTTGGAAAAGCACTTTCATTGAGAGGGGTTGCCAAGCTTCTAAGAAATAACAAGTTTCCGAAATACCAGCAAATATTTTTTCACCCAATGTTGATAATACTTGGTGGTAATGATCAGTACACAAATCCCACTTGGCTCACCAAATTTTGTTCTTCTAGGTTGAAGCGTTCGTCTACAGTAGTCGTTTTTATATTTAGGTTTCCCTCTGTTCTCTCCTATATAGATAGATGAATTCTGAACTCTAAATCCAACATGGTTTATAGTCGCTCTTTGAAACTTGACAAAATAAAGGAGTTCTCACTTTTGTCTCTATGGTTTGTTTCCTCTTCAAGTAGCCCTAGCCACAGACTGTGGAAAGCACGTTCATTGAGAGGGGTTTCAAGCATCTAAGAAATAACGAGTTTTCGAAATACCAGCAAATATTTTTTCACCCAATCTTGATGATACTTGGCGGTATTGATCAGTACAAAAATCCCACTTGGCTCACCAAATTTTGTTCTTCTATGTTGAAGCGTTCGTCTACAGTAGCAGTTTTATATTTAGGTTTTCCTCTGTTCTCTCCTATATAGATAGATGAATTTGGAACTGTAAATCCAACATGGTTTCTGGTAGCTTTTTGAAACTTGACAAAACAAAGGAGTTCTCAGTTTTCTCTCTATGGATTGTTTACTCTTCTGGTAGCCCTAGGCACAGACTGTGGAGAAGAATTTTCTTTGAAAAAGTTTGCCAGGTTCCAAGAAATAACGAGTTGCCGAAATAGCAGCAAAATTTTTTTCACCCAATCTTGATGATACGTGGTGGAAAAGACAAATACACAAATCCCAATTGGCTCACCAAATTTTGTTCTTCTAGGTTGAAGTGTTCGTTTACACTAGCAGTTTATATTTTTAGGTTTCCCTCTGTTCTCTCCTATATAGATAGATGAATTTGGAAATCTAAATCCAACATGGTTTGTAGTAGCTCTTTGAAACTTCGTTAAAGTTCTTGGAAGTCTGTGGCTACCACTTTCAATGAAAGTGCTTTTCCACAGTCTCTAGGCAGAGACTGTGGAAAAGCACTTTCATTGAAAGTGGTTGCCAAGCTTCCAAGAAATAACGAGTTTCCGAAATACCAGCAAAATTTTTTTCACCCAATCTTGATGATGATACGTGGTGGTCAAGACAAGTACACAAATCACACTTGGCTCACCAAATTTTGTTCTTCTAGTTTGAAGTGTTCGTTTACACTAGCAGTTTATATTTTTAGGTTTCCCTCTTTTCTCTCCTATATAGATAGATGAATTTGGAACTGTAAATTCAACATGGTTTGTAGTAGCTCTTTGAAACTTGACAAAATAAAGGAGTTCTCAGTTTTGTCTCTATGGTTTGTATCCTTTTCAAGTAGCCCTAGGCACAGACTGTGGAAAAGCAATTTGATTGAGAGGGGTTGCCAAGCTTCTAAGAAATAACGAGTTACCGAAATTCCAGGAAATACTTTTTGAGCCAATCTTGACGATACGTGGTGGTAATGATCAGTGCACAAATCCCACCTTCTCACCAAATTTTGTTCTTCTATGTTGAAGCGTTCATCTAGAGTAGCAGTTTTTATATTTAGGTTTCCCTATGTTCTCTCCTATATAGATAGATGAATTTGGAACTGTAAATCCAACATGGTTTGTAGTAGCTCTTGGAAACTTGACAAAAGAAAGGAGTTATCAGTTTTATCTCTATGCTAGTTTCATCTTCAAATAGCCCTAGTCACAGACTGTGGAAGAGTATTTTCATTGAGAAGGGTTGCAAAGCTTCTAAGAAATAACGAGTTTCCGAAATACCAGCAAATATATTTTCACCCAATCTTGATGATACTTGGTGGTAATGATCAGTACAAAAATCCCACCTGGCTCACCAAATTTTGTTCTTCTAGGTTTAAGGGTTCGTCTACAGTAGCAGTTTTTATATTTAGGTTTCAGTCTGTTCTTTCCCATATAGATAGATGAATTTGGAACTCTAAACCCAACATTGTTTGTAGGAGCTCTTTGAAAATTGACAAATTAAAGGAGTTCTCAGATTTGTCTCTATGGTTTGTTTCCTCTTCAAGTAGCCCTAGGAGAGACTGTGGAAAAGCACTTTCATTGAGAGGGGTTTCCAAGCTTCTAAGAAATAACGAGTTTCCGAAATACCAGCATATATTTTTTACACAATCTTGATGATACTTGGTGGTAAACACAAGTACACAAATCCCACTTGGCTCTCCAAATTTTGTTCTTGAAGTTTGAAGTGTTCGTTTACAATAGCAGTTTATATTTTTAGGTTTCCCTCTGTTCTCTCCTATATAGATAGATGAATTTGGAACTCTAAATCCAACATGGTTTGTAGTAGCTCTTTGAAACTTGACAAAATAAAGGAGTTCTCAGTTTTGTCTCTATGGTTTCTTTCCTCTTCTAGTAGCCCTAGGCACAGACTGTGGAAAAGCACTTTCATTGAGAGGGGTTTGCAAGCTTCTAAGAAATAACGAGTTTCCGAAATACCAGCAAATATTTTTTCACCCAATCTTGATGATACTTTGCGGTAATGATCAGTAAAAAAATCCCACTTGGCGAACCAAATTTTGTTCTTCTAAGTTGAAGCGTTCGTCTACAGTAGCAGTTTTTATACTTAGGTTTTTCTCTGTTCTCTCCTATATAGATAGATGAATTTTAACTGTAAATCCAACATGGTTTGTAGTTACTTTATGAAACTTGACAAAATATACGAGTTCTCAGTTTTGTCTCAATGTTTTGTTTCCTCTTCAAGTAGCCCTAGGAGATACTGTGTAAAAGCAATTTCATTGAGAGGGGTTTCCAAGCTTCTAAGAAATAACGAGTTTCCGAAATACCAGCAAATATTTTTTACCCAATCTTGACGATACGTGGTGGTAATGATCAGTGCACAAATCCCACTTGACTCACCAAATTTTGTTCTTCAAGGTTGAAGCGTTCGTTTACAGTAGCAGTTTTTATTTTAGGTTTCAATCTGTTCTCTCCTATATAGTTAGATGAATTTGGAACTCTAAATCCAACATGGTTTGTAGTAGCTCTTTGAAAGTTGACAAAATAAAGAAGTTCTCAGTTTTGTCTCTATGATTTGTTTCCTCTTCAATAGCCCTAGGCACAGACTGTGGAAAAGCACTTCATTGAGATGGTTGCCAAGCTTCTAAGAAATAACGAATTTTCGAAATACCAGCAAATATTTTTTCACCCAATCTTGATGATACTTGGTGGTAATGATCGGAACACAAATCCCACTTGACTCACCAAATTTTGTTCTTCTAGGTTGAATCTTTCTTTTACACTAGCAGTTTATATTTTTAGGTTTCCCTCTGTTCTCTCCTATATAGATAGATGAATTTGGAACTCTAAATCCAACATGGTTTATAGTAGCTCTTTGAAACTTGACAAAATAAAGGAATTCTAAGTTTTGTCTCTATTATTTTTTCCTCTTAAAGTAACCCTAAGCAGAACCTGTGGAAAAGCACTTTCATTAAAAGGGGTTGCCAAGCTTCCAAAAAATTACGAGTTTCCGAAATACCAGCAAATATTTTTTCACCCAATCTTGATGATACGTGGTGGTAATGATAGGTACAAAAATTCCACTTGGCTCACCAAATTTTGTTCTTCTAGGTTGAAGCGTTCGTTTACAGTAGCAGTTTTTATTTTTAGGTTTCCCTCTTTTCTCTCCTATATAAATAGATGAATTTGGAACTCTTAATACAACATGGTTTGCAGTAGCTCTTTGAAACTTGACAAAATAAAGGAGTTCTCACTTTTATCTCTATGGTTGTTTCCTCTTCAAGTAGCCCTAGGCACAGACTGTGGAAAAGCACTTTAATTGACAGGGGTTGCCAAGCTTCTAAGAAATAACGAGTTTCCGAAATACCAGCAAATATTTTTTCACCCAATCTTGATGATACTTGGTGGTAATGATCAGTACACAAATCCCACTTGGCTCACCAAATTTTGTTCTTCTAGGTTGAAGCGTTCGTCTACAGTAGTCGTTTTTATATTTAGGTTTCCCTCTGTTCTCTCCTATATAGATAGATGAATTTCGAGCTCTAAATCCAACATGGTTTGTAGTAGCTCTTTGAAACTTGACAAAATAAAGGAGTTCTCAGTTTTGTCTTTATGGTTGATTCCTCTTCAAGTAGCCCTAGGCACAGACTGTGGAAAAGCAGTTTCATTGAGAGGGGTTGCCAAGCTTCTAAGAAATAACGAGTTTCCGAAATACCCGCAAATATTTTTTCACCCAATCTTGATGATACTTGGTGGTAATGATCGGAACACAAATCCCAATTGGCTCACCAAATTTTGTTCTTCTAGGTTGAAGCGTTCTTCTACAGTAGCAGTTTTTACATTTAGGTTTCACTCTGTTCTCTCCTGTATAGATAGATGAATTTGGAACTCTAAATCCAACAAGGTTTGTAGTAGCTCTTTGAAACTTGACATAATAAAGGAGTTCTCAGGTTTGTCTCTATAATTTGATTCCTCTTCAAGTAGCCCTAAGCAGAGACTGTGGAAAAGCACTTTCATTGAAAGGGGTTGCCAAGCTTCCAAAAAATTACGAGTTTCCGAAATACCAGCAAATATTTTTTCACCCAATCTTGATGATACGTGGTGGTAATGATCGGTACAAAAATCCTACGTGGCTCACCAAATTTTGTTCTTCTACGTTGAAGTGTTCGTCTACAGTAGCAGTTTTTATGTTTAGGTTTCACTCTGTTCTCTCCTATGTAGATAGATGAATTTGGAACTCTAAATCCAACAAGGTTTGTAGTAGCTCTTTGAAACATGACATAATAAAGGAGTTCTCAGGTTTGTCTCTATAATTTGTTTCCTCTTCAAGTAGCCCTATGCAGAGACTGTGGAAAAGCACTTTCATTGAAAGGGGTTGCCAAGCTTCCAAGAAATAACGAGTTTCCGAAATGCCAGCAAATATTTTTTCACCCAATCTGGATGATACGTGGTCGTAATGACAAGGACACAAATCCCACTTGGCCCACCAAATTTTATTCTTCTAGGTTGAAGCATTCGTTTACACTAGCAGTTTATATTTTTAGGTTTCCCTATGTTGTCTCATATATAGATAGATGAATTTGGAACTCTAAATCCAACATGGTTTGTAGTAGCCCTTTGAAAATTGACAAAAAAAGGAGTTCTCAGTTTTGTCTCTATGGTTGTTTCCTCTTCAAGTAGCCCTAGGCACAGACTGTGGAAAAGCACTTTAATTGACAGGGGTTGCCAAGCTTCTAAGAAATAACGAGTTTCCGAAATTCCAGCAAATGTTTTTTCACCCAATTTTGATGATACTTGGTAGTAATGATCAGTACACAAATCCCACTTGGCTCACCAAATTTTGTTCTTCTAGGTTGAAGCGTTCGTCTACAATAGTCGTTTTTTATTTAGGTTTCCCTCTGTTCTCTCCTATATAGATAGATGAATTTGGAACTCTAAATCCAACATGGTTTCTAGTAGCTCTTTGAAACTTTACAAAATAAAGGACTTCTCATTTTTGTCTCTATGGTTGTTTCCTCTTCAAGTACCCTAAGCAGAGACTGTGGAAAAGCAGTTTCATTGAAAGGGGTTGCCAAGCTTCCAAAAAATAACGAGTTCCCGAAATACCCGCAAATATTTTTTCACCCAATCTTGATGATACTAGGTGGTAATGATCGGTACAAAAATCCCACTTGGCTCACCAAATTTTGTTCTTCTAGGTTGAAGCGTTCTTTTACAGTAGCAGTTTATATTTTTAGGTTTCCCTCTGTTCTCTCCAATATAGATAGATGAATTTGGAACTCTAAATCCAACATGGTTTCAGTAGCTCTTTGAAACCTGATAAAATAAAGGAGTTCTCACTTTTGTCTCTACAGTTTGTTTCCTATTCAAGACCCTAGGCACAGACTGTGGAAATGCAACTTTCATTGATAGGTGTTGCCAAGCTTCCAAGAAAAAACGAGTTTCCGAAATACCAGCAAATATTTTTTCACCCAATCTTGATGATACTTGTTGGTAATGATCAGTACACAAATCCCACTTGGCTCACCAAATGTTGTTCTTCTAGGTTGAAGTGTTCGTCTACAGTAGCAGTTTTTATGTTTAGGATATACTCTGTTCTCTCCTATATAGATAGATGAATTTGGAACTCTAAATCCAACATGGTTTGTAGTAGCTCTTTGAAACTTGACATAAAAAAGGAGTTCTCAGGTTTGTCTCTATAATTTGTTTCCTTTTCAAGTAGCCCTAAGCAGAGACTGTGGGAAAAGCACTTTCTTTGAAATTGGTTGCCAAGTTTGGAAGAAATAATGTGTTTCCGAAATACCAGCAAATATTTTTTCACCCATTCTTGAGGATACTTGGTGGTAATGATCTGTACAGAAATCCCACTTGACTCACCAAATTTTGTTCTTCTAGTTTGAAGGGTTCGTTTACAGTACCAGTCTATATGTTTATATAAGAGAGGGCAGTGTGAAACCTAAATTTAAAAACTGCTAGTGTAGACGAACGCTTAAACATAGAAGGAAAAGTATTTTCATTGAGAGGGGTTGCCAAGCTTCTAAGAAATAACGAGTTTCCAAAAACTCAGCAAATATTTTTTCACCGAAACTTGGTGATTCTTATTGGTAGTGATCAGTACACAAATCACACTTGGCCCACCAAATTTTGTTCTTCTAGGTTGAAGCGTTCGTCTACAGTAGCTGTTTTTATATTTAGGATTTCCTCTGTTCTCTCCTATATAGATAGATTAATTTGGAACTCTAAATCCAACATGGTTTGTAGTAGCTCTTTGAAACTTGAAGAAATAATGGAGTTCTCAGATTTGTCTGTATGATTTGTTTCCTCTTCAAGTAGCCCTAAGAAGAGCCTGTGGAAAAGCACTTTCATTGAAAGGAGTTGTCAATCTTCCAAGAAATTACGAGTTTACGAAATACCAGCAAATACTTTTTCACCCAATCTTGATGATACTTGGTGGTAATGATCAGTACACAAATCCCACTTGGCTCACCAAATTTTGTTCGCTAGGTTCAAGCGTTCGTCTTACAGTACACGTTTTTATATTTAGGTTTCCCTCTGTTCTCTCCTATATAGATAGATGAATTTGGAACTCTAAATCCAACATATTTTAGTCGCTCTTTGAAACTTGAAAAAAAAAGTAGTTCTCAGTTTTGTCTCTATGGTTTGTTTCCTCTTCAAGTAGCCTTAAGCAGAGACTGTGAAAAAGCACTTTCAGTGAAGGGGTTGCCAAGCTTCCAAGAAATTACGAGTTTCCGAAATACCATCATATATTTTTCACCCAATCTTGATGATACTTGGGTTAATGACAAGTACACAAATCCCACTTGGTAACCAAATTTTGTTCTTCTAGGTTTAAGTCTTCGTTATAGTAGCAGTTATAATATTAAGTTTCACTCTGTTCTCTCCTATATTAGATAGATGAATTTGGAACTCTTAATCCAACATGGTTTTACTAGTTCTTTGAAACTTGACAAAATAAAGTAGTTCTCAGTTTTGTCAATATGGTTTGTTTCCTCTTTAAGTAGCCCTAGGCACAGACTGTGAAAAGCACTTTCATTGAGAGAGGTTGCCAAGCTTCTAAGAAATAACGAGTTTCCGAAATACCAGCAAATATTTTTTCACCCAAACTTGATGATACTTGGTGGTAATGATCAGTACAAAAATCTCACTTGGGTCACCAAATTTTGTTCTTCTAGGTTGAAGCGTTCATCTACAGTAGCAGTTTTTATGTTTAGGTTTCACTCTGTTCTCTCCTTCTCTCCTATGTAGATAGATGGATTTGGAACTCTAAATACAACATGGTTTGTAGTAGCTCTTTGAAACTTGACAAAATAAAGGAGTTCTCAGTTTTGTCAATATGGTTTGTTTCCTCTTTAAGTATCCATAGGCACAGACTGTGGAAAAGCACTTTCATTGAGAGAGGTTGCCAAGCTTCTAAGAAATAACGATTTTCCGAAATACCAGCAAATATTTTTTCACCCAATCTTTATGATACGTGGTGGCAATGACAAGTACACAAATCCTACATGGCTCACCAAATTTTGTTCTTCTAGGTTGAAGCGTTCGTTTCAAGTGGCAGTTTTTATTTTTAGGTTTCCCTCTGTTCTCTCCTATAGATAGATGAATTTGGAACTCTAAATCCAACATGGTTTGTAGTAGCTCTTTGAAACTTGACAAAATAAAGGAGTTCTCAGTTTTGTCTCTATGGTTTGTTTCCTCTTCAAGTAGCCCTAGGCACAGACCATGGAAAAGCACTTTCATTGAGAGGGGTTGCCAAGCTTCTAAGAAATAACGAGTTTACGAAATACCAGCAAATATTTTTTCAACCAATCTTTATGATACGTGGTGGCAATGATCGGTACACAAATCCCACTTGGCTCACCAAATTTTGTTCTTCTAGGTTGAAGCGTTCGTCTACAGTAGTCTTTTTTATATTTAGGTTTCCCTCTGTTCTCTCCTATATAGACAGATGAATTTGGAACTCTAAATCCAACATGGTTTGTAGTCGCTCTTTGAAACTTGACAAAAAAATGTAGTTCTCAGTTTTGTCTCTATGGTTTGTTTCCTCTTCAAGTAGCCTTAAGCAGAGACTGTGGAAAAGCACTTTCATTGAAAGGGGTTGCCAAGCTTCCAAGAAATAACGAGTTTCCGAAATACCAGCAAATATTTTTCACCCAATCTTGATGATACTTGGTGGTAATGATCGGTACACAA
This sequence comes from Callospermophilus lateralis, assembly GCF_048772815.1. Taxonomy (NCBI): domain Eukaryota; kingdom Metazoa; phylum Chordata; class Mammalia; order Rodentia; family Sciuridae; genus Callospermophilus; species Callospermophilus lateralis. The sequence continues at coordinate 138,624 of NW_027513687.1, forward strand.
ATCCCACTTGACTCACCAAATTTTGTTCTTCTAGGTTGAAGCGTTCTTTTACAGTAGCAGTTCATATTTTTAGGTTTCCCTCTGTTCTCTCCTATATAGATAGATGAATTTGCAACTCTAAATCCAACATGGTTTTTACTAGTTCTTTGAAACTTGACAAAATAAAGTAGTTCTCAGTTTTGTCTCTATGGTTTGTTTCCTCTTCAAGTAGCCCTAGGCACAGACCATGGAAAAGCACTTTCATTGAGAGGGGTTGCCAAGCTTCTAAGAAATAACGAGTTTACGAAATACCAGCAAATATTTTTTCACCCAATCTTTATGATACGTGGTGGCAATGACAAGTACACAAATCCTACATGGCTCACCAAATTTTGTTCTTCTAGGTTGAAGCGTTCGTTTCAAGTAGCAGTTTTTATTTTTAGGTTTCCCTCTGTTCTCTCCTATATAGATAGATGAATTTGGAACTCTAAATCCAACATGGTTTGTAGTAGCTCTTTGAAACTTGACAAAAAAAAGTAGTTCTCAGTTTTGTCTCTGGATTTGTTTCCTCTTCAAGTACCCCTAAGCAGAGACTGTGGAAAAGCACTTTCATTGAAAGGGGTTGCCAAGCATCCAAGAAATTACGAGTTTCCGAAATACCAGCAAATATTTTTTCACCCAAACATTATTATACGTGGTGTTAATGATCGGTACACAAATCCCACTTGGCTCACCAAATTTTGTTCTTCTAGGTTTAAGTCTTCGTCTATAGTAGCAGTTATAATATTAAGTTTCACTCTGTTCTCTCCTATATAGATAGATGAATTTGGAACTCTAAATCCAACATGGTTTTTACTAGTTCTTTGAAACTTGACAAAATAAAGTAGTTCTCAGTTTTGTCAATATGGTTTGTTTCCTCTTTAAGTAGCCCTAGGCACAGACTGTGGAAAAGCACTTTCATTGAGAGAGGTTGCCAAGCTTCTAAGAAATAACGAGTTTCCGAAATACCAGCAAATATTTTTTCACCCAATCTTTATGATACGTGGTGGCAATGACAAGTACACAAATCCTACATGGCTCACCAAATTTTGTTCTTCTAGGTTGAAGCATTCGTTTCAAGTAGCAGTTTTTATTTTATGTTTCCCTCTGTTCTCTCCTATATAGATAGATGAATTTGGAACTCTAAATCCAACATGGTTTGTAGTAGCTCTTTGAAACTTGACAAAAAAAAGTAGTTCTCAGTTTTGTCTCTATGGTTTGTTTCCTCTTCAAGTAGCCTTAAGCAGAGATTGTGGAAAAGCACTTTCATTGAAAGGGGTTTGCAAGCTTCCAAGAAATAAGGATTTTCCGAAATACCAGCAAATATTTTTTCACCCAAACTTGATGATACTTGGTGGTAATGATCGGTACACAAATCCCACTTGACTCACCAAATTTTGTTCTTCTAGGTTGAAGCGTTCTTTTACAGTAGCAGTTTATATTTTTAGGTTTCCCTCTGTTCTCTCCTATATAGATAGATGAATTTGGAACTGTAAATCCAACATAGTTTGTAGTAGCTTTTGAACTTGACAAAATAAGGAGTTCTCAGTTTTGTCTCTATAATTTGTTTCCTCTTCAAGTAGCCCTAAGCAGAGACTGTGGAAAAGCACTTTCATTGACAGGGGTTGACAAGCTTCCAAGAAATTACGAGTTTCCAAATGCCAGCAAATACTTTTTCACCCAATCTTTATGATACATGGTGGGAATGATCGGTACACAAATCCCACTTGACTCACCAAATTTTGTTCTTCTAGGTTGAAGCATTCATTTACAGTAGCAGTTTATATTTTTAGGTTTCCCTCTGCTCTCTCCTATATAGATAGCTGAATTTGGAACTCTAAATCCAACATGGTTTGTAGTAGCTCTTTGAAACTTGACAAAAAAAGTAGTTCTCAGTTTTGTGACTATGATTTGTTTCCTCTTCAAGTAGCCCTAAGGAGATACTGTGGAAAAGCCCTTTCATTGAAAGGATTTGCCAAGCTTCCAAGAAATTATGAGTTTACAAAATACCAGCAAATACTTTTTCACTCAATCTTGACGATACGTGGTGGTAATGACAAGTACACCAAATCCCGCTTGGCTCACCAAATTTTGTTCTTCTAGGTTAAAGCGTTCGTTTACAGTAGAAGTTTTTATTTTTAGGTTTCACTTTGTTCTCTCCTATATAGATAGATGAATTTGAAACTCTAAATCCAACATGGTTTGTAGTAGCTCTTTGAAACTTGACAAAATAAACGAGTTCTCACTTTTGTCTCTATGGTTTGTTTCCTCTTCAAGTAGCACTATTCACAGACTGGGGAAAAGCACTTGCATTGAGAGGTTTGTCAAACTTCTAAGAAATAACGTGTTTCCGAAATACCAGCAAATATTTCTTCACCCAATCTTGATGATACTTGGTGGTAATGATCAGTAACACAAATCCCACTTTGCTCACCAAATTGTGTTCTTCTACGTTTAAGCGTTCGTCTATACAGTAGTAGTTATTATATTTAGGATTTACTCTGTTCTCTCATATATTGATACATGAATTTGGAACTCTAAATCCAACATGTTTTGTAGTAGCTCTTTGAAACTTGACAAAATAAAGGAGATCTCAGTTTTGTCTCTATGGTTTGTTTCCTCTTCAAGTATCCTAGGCACAGACCTGTGGAAAAGCACTTTCATTGAGAGGGTTTCCCAAGCTTCTAAGAAATAACGATTTTCCGAAATACCAGCAAATATTTTTTCACCCAATTTGATCATACTTGGTGGTATTGATGAGTACAAACAATCCCACTTGGCTCCCCAAATTTTGTTCTTCTAAGTTGAAGCATTCGTCGAAGTAGCAGTTTTTATATTTAATTTTCACTCTGTTCTCTTTTATATAGATAGATGAATTTGAAAGTCTAAATCCAACATGGTTTGTAGTAGCTCTTTGAAACTTGACAAAAAAAAGTAGTACTCAGTTTTTGTCTCTATGATTTGTTTTTCTTCAAGTAGCCCTAAGGAGATACTGTGGAAAAGCCCTTTCATTGAAAGGAGTTGCCATGCTTCCAAGAAATTATGAGTTTACGAAATACCAGCAAATACTTTTTCACTCAATCTTGACGATACGTGGTGGTAATGACAAGTACACAAATCCCGCTTGGCTCACCAAATTTTGTTCTTCTAGGTTAAAGCGTTCGTTTACAGTAGAAGTTTTTATTTTTAGGTTTCACTTTGTTCTCTCCTATATAGATAGATGAATTTGAAACTCTAAATCCAACATGGTTTGTAGTAGCTCTTTGAAACTTGACAAAATAAACGAGTTCTCACTTTTGTCTCTATGGTTTCTTTCCTCTTCAAGTATCCCTAGGCACAGGACTGGGGAAAAGCACTTGCATTGAGAGGGTTTGTAAAACTTCTAAGAAATAACGAGTTTCTGAAATACCAGCAAATATTCTTTCACCCAATCTTGATGATACTTGGTGGTAATGATCAGTACACAAATCCCATTTGGCTAACGAAATTGTGTTCTTCTAGGTTGTAGCGTTCGTCTACAGTAGTAGTTTTTATTGTTAGGTTTTACTCTGTTCTCTCGTATATTGATAGATGAATTTAGAACTCTAAATCCAACATGGTTTGTAGTAGCTCTTTGAAACTTGACAAAATAAAGGAGATCTCAGTTTTGTCTCTATGGTTTGTTTCCTCTTCAAGTAGTCCTAGGCACAGACTGGGGAAAAGCACTTTCATTGAGAGGGGTTGCCAAGCTTCTAAGAAATAACTAGTTTCCGAAATACCAGCAAATATTTTTTCACCCAATCTTGATGATACTTGGTGGTATTGATCAGTACAACAATCCCACTTTTCTCACCAAATTTTGTTCTTCTAGGTTGTAGCGTTCCTCTACAGTAGCAGTATTTATATTTAGGTTTCACTCTGTTCTCTTCTATGTAGATAGAAGAATTTGGAACTCTAAATCCAACATGGTTTGTAGTAGCTCTTTGAAACTTGACAAAATAAAATTGTTCTCAGTATTGTCTCTATGATTTGTTTCCTCTTCAAATAGCCCTAGGCACAGACTGGGGAAAAGCACTTTCATTGAGAGGGTTTGCCAAACTTCTAAGAAATAACGAGTTTCCGAAATACCAGCAAATATTTTTTTCACCCAATCTTGATGATACTTGGTGGTAATGATCAGTACACAAATCCCACTTGGCTCACCAAATTGTGTTCTTCTAGTTGAAGCGTTCGTCTACAGTTGCAGTTTTTATATTTAGGTTTCCCTATGTTCTCTCTTATATTGATAATTGAATTTGGAACTCTAAATCCAACATGGTTTGTAGTAGCTCTTTGAAACTAGACAAAATAAATAAGATCTCAGTTTTGTCTCTATGGTTTGTTTCCTCATCAAGTAGCCCTAGGCACAGACTGTGGAAAAGCACTTTCATTGAGAGGGTTTCCCACGCTTCTAAGAAATAACGAGTTTCCGAAATACCAGCAAATATTTTTTTCACCCAGTCTTCATGATACTTGGTGGTATTGATCAGTACAACAATCTCACTTGGCTCACCAAATTTTGTTCTTCTAGATTGAAGCATTCGTCGACAGTAAACAGTTTTTTATATTTAGGTTTCACTCTGTTCTCTTCTATATAGATAGATGAATTTGGAACTCTAAATTCAACATGGTTTGTAGCAGCTCTTTGAAACTTGACAAAATAAAGGAGTTCTCAGTATTGTCTCTATGGTTTGTTTCCTCTTCAAGTATCCCTAGGTATAGACTGTGAAAAAGCACTTTCATTGAAAGGTGTTGCGAAGCTTCCAAGAAATTACGAGTTTACGAAATACCAGCAAATACTTTTTCACCCAATCTTGACGATACGTGGTGGTAATGACAAGTACACAAATCCCGCTTGGCTCACCAAATTTTGTTTCTTCTAGGTTGAAGTGTTTCGTTTTACAGTAGCAGTTTATATTTTTAGGTTTCCCTCTGTTCTCTCCTATATACATAGATGATTTTGGAACTCTAATCCAACATGGTTTGTAGTAGTTCTTTGAAACTTGAAAAAAATAAAGGAGTTCTCAGTTTTGTCTCTATGATTTGTTTTCTCTTCAAGTAGCCCTAAGCAGAGACTGTGGAAAAGCACTTTAATTGAAAGGAGTTGCCAAGCTTCCAAGAAATTACGAGTTTCTGAAATACCAGCAAATACTTTTTCACCCAATCTTGATAATAAGTGGTGGTAATGACAAGTACACAAATCCCACTTGCTTCACCAAATTTTGTTCTTCTCTGTTGAAGGGTTCGTATACAGTAGCAGTTTTTATTTTTAGGTTTCACTTTGTTCACTCCTATATAGATAGATCAATTTGAAACTCTAAATCCAAAATGGTTTGCAGTAGCTCTTTGAAACTTGACAAAATAAAGGAGTTCTCAGTTTTGTCTCTATGGTTTGTTTCCTCTTCAAGTAGGCCTAGGCACAGACTGGGGAAAAACACTTGCATTGAGAGGGTTTGCCTAACTTCTAAGAAATAACGAGTTTCCGAAATACCAGCAAATATTTTTTCACCCAATCTTGATGATACATGGTGGTAATGATCAGTACACCAATCCCACTTGGCTCACCAAATTTTGTTCTTCTAGGTTGACGCGTTTGTCTACAGTAGCAGTTTTTATATTTAGGTTTCACTCTGTTCTCTTCTATATAGATAGATGAATTTGGAACTCTAAATCCAACATGGTTTGTAGTAGCTCTTTGAAACTTGACAAAATAAAGGAGTTCTCAGTATTGTATCTATGGTATGTTTTTTCTTCAAATAGTCATAGGCACAGACTGTGGAAAAGCATTTTCATTGAAAGGGGTTGCCAAGCTTCCAAGAAATAACGAGTTTCCGAAATACCAGCAAATAATTTTTCACCCAATGTTGATGATACTTGGTGGTAATGACAAGTACACAAATCCCACCTGACTCACCAATTTTGTTCTTCTAGGTGGTAGCTTTCCTTTACAGTAGCATTTTATATTTTTAGGTTTCCCTCTGTTCTCTCTTATATAGTTAGATGAATTTGGAATTCTAAATCCAACATTGTTTTTAGTAGCTCTTTGAAACTTGACAAAATAAAGGCGTTCTCAGTTTTGTCTCTATGGTTTGTTTCCTCTTCAAGAGGCCTAGGCACAGACTGTGGGAAAGCACTTTCATTGAGAGGGGTTGCCAAGCTTCTAAGAAATTACGAGTTTCTGAAATACCAGCAAATATTTTTTCACCCAATCTTAATGATACTTGGTGGTAATGATCGGTACAGAAATCCCACTTGACTCACCAAATTTTGTTCTTCTAGTTTGAAGCGTTCGCTTACAGTAGCAGTTTATATTTTTAGGTTTCCCTCTTTTCTCTTCTATATAGGTAGCTGAATTTGGAACTCTAAATCCAACATGGTTTGTACTAGCTCTTTGAAACTTGACAAAAAAAGTAGTTCTCAGTTTTGGCTCTATGATTTGTTTCCTCTTCAAGTAGCCCTAAGCAGAGACTGTGGAAAAGCACTTTCATTGAAAGGAGTTGCCAAGCTTCTAAGAAATTACGAGTTTCCGAAATACCAAAAAATACTTTTTTAACCAATCTTGATGATACGTGGTGGTAATGACAAGTACACAAATCCCACTTGGCTCACCAAATTTTGTTCTTCTAGGTTGAAGCGTTCGTTTACAGTAGCAGTTTTTATTTTTAGGTTTCACTTTGGTCTCTCCTATGTAGAAAGAAACTCTAAATCCAACATGGTTTGTAGTAGCTCTTTGAAACTTGACAAAATAAAGCAGTTCCCAGTATTGTCTCTATGGTTTGTTTCCTCTTCAATTAGCCCTAGGCACAGGCTGTGGAAAAGCACTTTCATTGAAAGGGGTTGCCAAGCTTCCAAGAAATAACGCGTTTCCGAAATACCAGCAAATATTTTTTCACCCAATCTGGATGATACTTGGTGGTAATGATCGGTACACAAATCCCACTTGACTCACCAAATTTTGTTCTTCTAGGTTGAAGCGTTCGTTTACAGTAGCAGTATTTATTTTTAGGTTTCACTTTGTTCTCTCCTATATAGATAGATGAATTTGGAAATCTAAATCCAACATGGTATGTAGTATTTGTAGTATCTCTTTGAAACTTGACAACATAAAGTAGTTCTCAGTTTTGTCTCTATGGATTCTTTCCTCTTCAAGTAGCCCAAAGCAGAGACTGTGGAAAAGCACTTTCATTGAAAGGGGTTGCCAAGCTTCTAAGAAATAACGAGTTTCCGAAATACCAGCAAATATTTTTTCACCCAATCTTGATGATACTTGGTGGTAATGATCAGTACACAAATCCCACTTGGCTCACCAAATTTTGTTCTTCTAGGTTGAAGCGTTCATCTACAGTAGTCGTTTTTATATTTAGGTTTCCCTCTGTTCTCTCCTATATAGATAGATGAATTTGGAACTCTAAATCCAACATGGTTTGTAGTCGCTCTTTGAAACTTGACAAAAAAATGTAGTTCTCAGTTTTGTCTCTATGGTTTGTTTCCTCTTCAAGTAGCCTTAAGCAGAGACTGTGGACAAGGACTTTCATTGAAAGGGGTTGCCAAGCTTCCAAGAAATAACGAGTTTCCGAAATACCAGCAAATATTTTTTCACCCAATCTTGATGATACTTGGTGGTAATGATCGGTACACAAATCCCACCTGACTCAACAAATTTTGTTCTTCCAGGTTGAAGCGTTCTTTTACAGTAGCAATTTATATTTTTAGGTTTCCCACTGTTCTCTCCTATATAGATAGATGAACTTGCAACTCTAAATCCAACATGGTTTGTAGTAGCTCTTTGAAACTTGACAAAATAAAGGAGTGCTCAGTTTTGTCTCTATGGTTGTTTCCTCTTCAAGTAGCCCTAGTCACAGACTGTGGAAAAGCACTTTAATTGAGAGGTGTTGCCAAGCTTCTAAGAAATAACGAGTTTAAGAAATACCAGCAAGTATTTTTTCACCCAATCTTGATGATCCTTTTTGGTAATGATCAGTACACAAATCCTACTTGACTCACCAAATTTTATTCTTCTATGTTGAAGCGTTCGTCTACAGTAGGCGTTTTTATATTTAGGTTTCCCTCTGTTCTCTCCTATATAGATAGATGAATTTGGAACTCTAAATCCAACATGGTTTGTAGTAGCTCTTTGAAACTTCACAAAAATGGTAGTTCTCAGTTTTGTCTCTATGGTTTGTTTCCTCTTCAAGTAGCCCTGGGCAGAGACAGTGGCAAAGCACTTTCATTGAGAGGGGTTGTCAAGGTTCTAAGAAATAACGACTTTCCCGAAATACCAGCAAATATTTTTTCACCCAATCTTGATGATACTTGGTGGTAATGATCAGTACACAAATCCCACTTGGCTCACCAAATTTTGTTCGCTAGGTTCAAGCGTTCGTCTACAGTAGTCATTTTTATATTTAGGTTTCCCTCTGTTCTCTCTTATATAGATAAATGAATTTGGAACTCTAAATCCAACATGGTTTGTAGACGCTCTTTAAAACTTGACAGAAAAAAGTAGTTCTCAGTTTTGTCTCTATGGATTGTTTCCTCTTCATGTAGCCTTAAGCAGAGACTGTGAAAAAGCACTTTCAGTGAAAAGGGTTGCCAAGCTTCCAGGAAATTATGAGTTTCCGAAATACCATCATATATTTTTTCACCCAATCTTGATGATACTTGGGTTAATGACAAGTACACAAATCCCACTTGGTAACCAAATTTTGTTCTTCTAGGTTTAAGTCTTCGTCTATAGTAGCAGTTATAATATTAAGTTTCACTCTGTTCTCTCCTATATAGATAGATGAATTTGGAACTCTAAATCCAACATGGTTTTTACTAGTTCTTTGAAACTGGACAAAATAAAGTAGATCTCAGTTTTGTCAATATGGTTTGTTTCCTCTTTAAGTAGACCTATTCACAGACTGTGGAAAAGCACTTTCATTGAGAGAGGTTGCCAAGCTTCTAAGAAATAACGAGTTTCCAAAATACCAGCAAATTATTTTCACCCAATCTTTATGATACGTGGTGGCAATGACAAGTACACAAATCCTACATGGCTCACCAAATTTTGTTCTTCTAGGTTGAAGCGTTCGTTTCAAGTAGCAGTTTTTATTTTTAGGTTTCCCTCTGTTCTCTCCTATATAGATAGATGAATTTGGAACTCTAAATCCAACATGGTTTGTAGTCAGCTTTGAAACTTGACAAAAAAAAAGTAGTTCTCAGTTTTGTCTCTATGGTTTGTTTTCTCTCCAAGTAGCCATAAACAGAGACTGTGGAAAAGCACTTTCAATAAAAGGGGTTGCCAAGCTTCCAAGAAATTACGAGTTTCCGAAATAGCAGCAAATACTTTTTCACCCAATCTTGATGATACGTGGTCGTAATGACAATTACACAAATCCCACTTGGTTCAACAAATTATGTTCTTCTAATTGAAGCGTTCATTTACCGTAGCAGTTTTTATTTTAGGTTTCACTTTTTTCTCTCCTATATATATAAATGAATTTGAAACTCTAAATCCAACATGGTTTGTACTAGCTCTTTGAAACTTGACATATAAAGGAGTTCTCAGTTTTGTCTCTATGGTTTGTTTCCTCTTCAAGTAGCCCTAGGCACAGACTGGGGAAAAGCACTTGCATTGAGAGAGTTTGCCAAACTTCTAAGAAATAACGAGTTTCTGAAATACCAGCAAATATTTTTTCACCCAATCTTGATGATTCGTGGTGGGAATGATCGGTACACAAATCCCACTTGACTCACCAAATTTTGTTCTTCTAGGTTGAAGCATTCATTTACAGTAGCAGTTTATATTTTTAGGTTTCCCTCTGCTCTCTCCTATATAGATAGCTGAATTTGGAACTCTAAATCCAACATGGTTTGTAGTAGCTCTTTGAAACTTGACAAAAAAAGTAGTTCTCAGTTTTGTGTCTATGATTTGTTTCCTCTTCAAGTAGCCCTAAGGAGATACTGTGGAAAAGCCCTTTCATTGAAAGGATTTGCCAAGCTTCCAAGAAATTATGAGTTTACGAAATACCAGCAAATACTTTTTCACTCAATCTTGACGATACGTGGTGGTAATGACACGTACACAAATCCCGCTTGGCTCACCAAATTTTGTTGTTCTAGGTTAAAGCGTTCGTTTACAGTAGAAGTTTTTATTTTTAGGTTTCACTTTGTTCTCTCCTATATAGATAGATGAACTTGAAACTCTAAATCCAACATGGTTTGTAGTAGCTCTTTGAAACTTGAAAAAATAAACGACTTCTCAGTTTTGTCTCTATGGTTTGTTTCCTCTTCAAGTAGCACTATTCACAGACTGGGGAAAAGCACTTGCATTGAGAGGGTTTGTCAAACTTCTAAGAAATAACGTGTTTCCGAAATACCAGCAAATATTTCTTCACCCAATCTTGATGATACTTGGTGGTAATGATCAGTACACAAATCCCACTTTGCTCACCAAATTGTGTTCTTCTACGTTTAAGCGTTCGTCTACAGTAGTAGTTATTATATTTAGGTTTTACTCTGTTCTCTCATATATTGATACATGAATTTGGAACTCTAAATCCAACATGTTTTGTAGTAGCTCTTTGAAACTTGACAAAATAAAGGAGATCTCAGTTTTGTCTCTATGGTTTGTTTCCTCTTCAAGTATCCCTAGGAACAGACTGTGGAAAAGCACTTTCATTGAGAGGGTTTCCCAAGCTTCTAAGAAATAACGATTTTCCGAAATACCAGCAAATATTTTTTCACCCAATTTGATCATACTTGGTGGTATTGATGAGTACAACAATCCCACTTGGGCTCACCAAATTTTGTTCTTCTAAGTTGAAGCATTCGTCGAAGTAGCAGTTTTTATATTTAATTTTCACTCTGTTCTCTTTTATATAGATAGATGAATTTGGAAGTCTAAATCCAACATGGTTTGTAGTAGCTCTTTGAAACTTGACAAAAAAAGTAGTTCTCAGTTTTGTCTCTATGATTTGTTTCCTCTTCAAGTAGCCCTAAGGAGATACTGTGGAAAAGCCCTTTCATTGAAAGGATTTGCCAAGCTTCCAAGAAATCATGAGTTTACGAAATACCAGCAAATACTTTTTCACTCAATCTTGACGATACGTGGTGGTAATGACAAGTACACAAATCCCGCTTGGCTCACCAAATTTTGTTCTTCTAGGTTAAAGCGTTCGTTTACAGTAGAAGTTTTTATTTTTAGGTTTCACTTTGTTCTCTCCTATATAGATAGATGAATTTGAAACTCTAAATCCAACATGGTTTGTAGTAGCTCTTTGAAACTTGACAAAATAAACGAGTTCTCACTTTTGTCTCTATGGTTTCTTTCCTCTTCAAGTATCCCTAGGCACAGACTGGGGAAAAGCACTTGCATTGAGAGGGTTTGTAAAACTTCTAAGAAATAACGAGTTTCTGAAATACCAGCAAATATTCTTTCACCCAATCTTGATGATACTTGGTGGTAATGATCAGTACACAAATCCCATTTGGCTAACGAAATTGTGTTCTTCTAGGTTGTAGCGTTCGTCTACAGTAGTAGTTTTTATATTTAGGTTTTACTCTGTTCTCTCGTATATTGATAGATGAATTTGGATATCTAAATCCAACATGGTTTGTAGTAGCTCTTTGAAACTTGACAAAATAAAGGAGATCTCAGTTTTGTCTCTATGGTTTGTTTCCTCTTCAAGTAGCGCTAGGCACAGACTGGGGAAAAGCACTTTCATTGAGAGGGGTTGCCAAGCTTCTAAAAAATAACTAGTTTCCGAAATACCAGCAAATATTTTTTCACCCAATCTTGATGATACTTGGTGGTATTGATCAGTACAACAATCCCACTTTTCTCACCAAATTTTGTTCTTCTAGGTTGTAGCGTTCCTCTACAGTAGCAGTATTTATATTTAGGTTTCACTCTGTTCTCTTCTATATAGATAGAAGAATTTGGAACTCTAAATCCAACATGGTTTGTAGTAGCTCTTTGAAACTTGACAAAATAAAATTGTTCTCAGTATTGTCTCTATGATTTGTTTCCTCTTCAAATAGCCCTAGGCACAGACTGGGGAAAAGCACTTGAATTGAGAGGGTTTGCCAAACTTCTAAGAAATAACGAGTTTCCGAAATACCAGCAAATATTTTTTCACCCAATCTTGATGATACTTGGTGGTAATGATCAGTACACAAATCCCACTTGGCTCACCTAATTTTGTTCTTCTAGTTGAAGCGTTCGTCTACAGTAGCAGTTTTTATATTTAGGTTTCCCTATGTTCTCTCTTATATTGATAATTGAATTTGGAACTCTAAATACAACATGGTTTGTAGTAGCTCTTTGAAATTAGACAAAATAAATGAGATCTCAGTTTTGTCTCCTTGGTTTTTTTCCTCATCAAGTAGCCCTAGGCACAGACTGTGGAAAAGCACTTTCATTGAAAGGTGTTGCGAAGCTTCCAAGAAATTACGAGTTTACGAAATACCAGCAAATACTTTTTCACCCAATCTTGACGATACGTGGTGGTAATGACAAGTACACAAATCCCGCTTGGCTCACCAAATTTTGTTCTTCTAGGTTGAAGTGTTCGTTTACAGTAGCAGTTTATATTTTTAGGTTTCCCTCTGTTCTCTCCTATATACATAGATGATTTTGGAACTCTAATCCAACATGGTTTGTAGTAGCTCTTTGAAACTTGAAAAAAATAAAGGAGTTCTCAGTTTTGTCTCTATGATTTGTTTTCTCTTCAAGTAGCCCTAAGCAGAGACTGTGGAAAAGCACTTTAATTGAAAGGAGTTGCCAAGCTTCCAAGAAATTACGAGTTTCTGAAATACCAGCAAATACTTTTTCACCCAATCTTGATAATAAGTGGTGGTAAGGACAAGTACACAAATCCCACTTGCTTCACCAAATTTTGTTCTTCTCTGTTGAAGGGTTCGTATACAGTAGCAGTTTTTATTTTTAGGTTTCACTTTGTTCACTCCTATATAGATAGATAAATTTGAAACTCTAAATACAACTTGGTTTGTAGTAGCTCTTTGAAACTTGACAAAATAAAGGAGTCCCAGTATTGTCTCTTTGGTTTGTTTCCTCTTCAATTAGCCCTAGGCACAGACTGTGGAAAAGCACTTTCATTGAAAGGGGTGGCCAAGCTTCCAAGAAATAACGCGTTTCCAAAATACCAGCAAATATTTTTTCACCCAATCTGGATGATAATTGGTGGTAATGATCGGTACACAAATCACACTTGACTCACCAAATTTTGTTCTTCTAGGTTGAAGCGTTCGTTTACAGTAGCAGTTTTTATTTTTAGGTTTCACTTTGTTCTCTCCTATATAAATAGATGAATTTGGAAATCTAAATCCAACATGGTTTGTAGTATTTGTAGTATCTCTTTGAAACTTGACAACATAAAGTAGTTCTCAGTTTTGTCTCTATGGATTCTTTCCTCTTCAAGTAGCCCAAAGCAGAGACTGTGGAAAAGCACTTTCATTGAAAGGGGATGCCAAGCTTCCAAGAAATTAAGAGTTTCCGAAATACCAGCAAATACTTTTTCACCCAATCTTGATGATAAGTGGTGGTAATGACAAGTACACAAATCCCACTTGGCTCACCAAATTTTGTTCTTCTCGGTTGAAGCTTTGGTTTACAGTAGCAGTATTTATTTTTAGGGTTCACTCTGTTCTCTTCTATATAGATAGATGAATTTGGAACTCTAAATCCAACATGGTTTGTAGTAGCTCTTTGAAACTTGACAAAATAAAATTGTTCTCAGTATTGTCTCTATGATTTGTTTCCTCTTCAAGTAGCCCTAGGCACAGACTGGGGAAAAGCACTTGCATTGAGAGGGTTTGCCAAACTTCTAAGAAATAACGAGTTTCCGAAATACCAGCAAATATTTTTTCACCCAATCTTGATGATACTTGGTGGTAATGATCAGTACACAAATCCCACTTGGCTCACCAAATTTTGTTCTTCTAGTTGAGGCGATCGTCTACAGTAGCAGTTTTTATATTTAGGTTTCCCTCTGTTCTCTCTTATATTGATAATTGAATTTGGAACTCTAAATCCAACATGGTTTGTAGTAGCTCTTTGAAACTAGACAAAATAAAGGAGATCTCAGTTTTGTCTCTATGGTTTGTTTCCTCATCAAGTAGCCCTAGGCACAGACTGTGGAAAAGCACTTTCATTGAGAGGGTTTCCCAAGCTTCTAAGAAATAACGAGTTTCCGAAATACCAGCAAATA